>NC_133316.1:21271790-21282070 GCF_012295235.1 Primulina huaijiensis
TATATATATATCCACTTGAGCATGTGTTTCAAGTACCCAAGTTTCATAATACCAATTTTTCCCATTTGAAAACAACATATGTTTTCTCCTATATTGAATGGAAAAATGAAAAATTAATTACCGCATTAAAAAAGCAATATCATAACGAAAAATAACTTAAAACTGAATGAATCATCATTCAACATGTATTTGTTTGTTTATAAGCAAATATGCAAAATAGTCTAATTCCTTAACTCGAACACTGTCAAAGTCACCAAAGATTTACGATAAAATCCCACCTAAATTTAGACCCTTTTAACAATTTGTCCAAAAGTTGCTCTAATCCCACGAATGTTTGTAAGTGGTCCAAATAGTGAGTGGTTCAGAATTTTTTATTTTTTTTAGAAACTTCTCTCAAATTTGAAACATTCGTCGTTTTATTTAGTATACAAAGAAATCACAATAGCTTGAAGTTGTCACATTTATCCTGGAGCGGGAGTCGGAGTCGGAGGCTGAGATCGGCGCGGGATTTGGTGGTGGAAGGAAACAGCGGGTCACCGATGCGCGAGAAATATTTATCTGATAAATGAGGAAAACACCATCATGAACTTTAGACATCGTGTATCTATATATATCCAGAATTATCCCTAGCTAGTTTTAAATCCGCCCGCAAACACAGCAGTGAATCTATTTAGATACCCTCCTTCAGCTATCCTTTCCAAGGCATCTATCTATACTAGTCTTAACGTTTGACCGCATCTATCACTATACAAACAAAGCTTCATAGCATTATCAAATACGTGTGTATCCTTCATTTACACGTCAACTATTCCAATGGATTAGCCAACTATTCCAATGTGTATGTATAGGTGGTCCTGCTCCTAATATCCATATGTACATGTATATGCACACACACACACAGACACACATATACATACATACATATATATATTAATTTATAGGTGAAGACAGTTAGATATTATGTGTAATATATTATAACATATAATTATTATTATCATTATGTGATTGGGATAATTTGACGGGATGCGGTGGGTCCGAACCCAAAATCTTTGTCTTGACAAGAACAATGTTGGGCATTGGTCGGGTCAGGCCCGGTCATAGGACCGTTGCTTCACGAGGCACCCTAGAAATTTTTTTCTATTATTTGGAAAATTTGCGTCCAATGAACCTTACAATACCTGCCATCACACTTCACATGTTTGGGGGTAAAATCAAAAGCCAAGAATCTTGCGAGCAACCCCATATGTTTTCTCCTCATTTTCTAACCTTTGATATTTTTGAATTGTACTTGTCTATGTAATCGAAAAACTTAAATGAACAAGCTGTTTTATACTACATTTAAAGTAATTCTCAACGTATCACAATATCATTAGATCATGTAAATCTTTAATATTTTGAGGAAAACTCATTAGTTGATGATTCATATGACAATGTTTCAACACATCATTGGGGAGAAACGCTCATGATGTCGTAGCATAGAAAAATTCATCTTCGATGAATCAACAATATAACAGTTGATTTTTTTTTTTTTAATTCGAAAGATTATATATAACTCATTCTAAGTTAATGGATCGATCTATCCCTTGTAGAGCTGAGTGTGACCATATATAATGATCAAAATTCACCATGAATGGCAATCCCTTTTCTTCGGTCCTACCGATTTACCAATTCTTGAACCGTACGTGTTTGCCAATTCAATCTATTGTCTAAATCGAGCTATCTGGCTACGACACTATGTTTGGGTGTTACACACACACACACACACACACACACACACACACACACACACACACATATGCTAATAAATAAAATATACTAGACATGTTGCTTCGCCGGACCTCACTAGAGTTTTGGGATACATACACTCAACATGAAGTAAGATAGTCGACAATCCCAAAACAAGGTTTTTAATTAGATTTCATATTTAAGTTTTTTTGATTATCAATCGTATCCTAATTAAAATGTAATTGCTTCCCAAATCCGAGTCTCTAACAAAAAATTTAAAATCATACTAACTGGAAAAATTATATTTTTGGTCATGAACTCGCATGTTTTTTTTCTAATCATGTGACACGACACCAAAAAATTTTGACGTGTCACCAAAATTGCTGACGTAAAGTCGTGCATTGTTGGCGTGTCCACGCTCCAATGAAATCTTTAGATCACAAACGTCAGCTGTTACGATCCTTAAGATACACAATATTCTCAGATAAATTCTTGCACTGTCGACATTGTCTTTTTCTTTTGGCCTTTCTTTTAATATTGGAAATTTCCGACGAGGGTTTTCAAGTATTTTGAAAGATTCCTTCATCCTAATGGAGGGCTCAATTTAAAAAGAATCGAATAAAGATGTCGGATTCTTCTCAATCCGATCACGATGTTGTTTCTTCCCAACAATTCTAGAGTAGTATAGAAGTGCTATCAGAAGTTCAAGAATTTTAACTAAAGTACTAAATTTATTTTACAGTGAAAACTTTTATTTGTTAAACGATAATCATACTATAATTTTTTTTATTACAACTATTTCCATTTGGTCCGAAGTTAATTACTAGGCGAAACTTATCCGACTAATACTAAAAAAATATTGCACAAATTGGAACCAATCATTAATTCGAACCACACATTGAATTATTTTACTTAAAAGTTCGACCAACCTTTATTGAAGACATATTTGAACTCTCCCACGGGTGATGCATCTTGACCATGCCCATACCCTTTTCATGTGGGCCCGATCTATCCACAACTACAACCCGGCCCTCAACGTACCAAATAGTCTCTCCAATATTCCTACCTAGCTATAATCAAGGAGGTGTAGAAGACGAGAAATACCTAGCTATTAGATTTCAGCCGCCCTCTAAATTTTTTTAGAAATTAACATTTAATTTTTGTCATATGTAATTTATTTCACTGTCATACTTGGTATTTGGTGCCATTCACCATGACAAAGTTGCTAGCTAGCTAGCATCTCCGATCCTATATAAACTCATGCACCCCATATCTTGAAATCCCATCTCCAAAAAGACAAGAAAACATAACCAATGTCTGGTGTGTGGGTTTTCAAGAATGGTGTGGTCCGACTAGTCGAAAACTTCGGAGACTGCCCTCGCCGGAAAACCCTAGTTCATGTCCCCTCCGAAGAGGTCATTACGTCATACGGAGTCTTGGAAAGAAAACTGTTGTCACTCGGTTGGGAGAGGTACCACGGCGATCCGGAGTTGCTCCAGTTCCATAAAAGATCCACGATACACCTCATCTCACTCCCAAAGGACTTCAACAAGTTCAAATCTATGCATATGTACGATATTGTTGTCAAGAACCGCAACGAGTTCGAAGTTAGAGACGTGCTACAATCTCAGTGAGTTTGAATTTAGAGAAGTGTAATAATACTGCGAAATTTCCGATTAAACTTTGTTCAATTCCAAGTTGACTGAAGGTGAAGTTTGCAGCATATATATTGATGTATTGTAAATTATATATTAATGTATTTCATCTAGCTAGATGTTTTGGAATGGATAGTATATATACGGCAGTGCGTAGCCAGCAAGATATTTTTCTTTTCTTTTCTTTTTTTTCCTGTCTTTTTGTTTTTTTCCTTTCCGCTTAGCACCTTTCGAAATAATTAATTAATACAGGATCGGATGAGGGTGCCCCAAAAAAAAAATACAATATCATATACTTTAATTTTATTTTTTATGAAAAAGAAAATAAATTTCAGCGTAAATTTTGTATAATAGATCACAACTAATTGATTGATAAAAAATTAGTATAAGAAATCTAATAAAAAAAATAAAAATTTGTCTCATTGTGATACTCTCAACTCGGTGATGAACTCGACTTTTTCGTAATCAGATATGATTACATAGTATATCTTACTCTTTTTAAAATAAAAAAAATTTATTTGTAACGCAAATTTCATTAATATTGACGAAAAAGTACAAGTTGCGTATATTTTTCTGCCCTTTTGTGGATAACGATTTTATATCTTGTGTTTTTATATATCTTCTCTCCCTTCTTATTTTGCTACTTGCTAACTATACACTAAAAAAACAATACTAGTCACAATATTATCTGATTTTAGATTTAAATTAATTTTCATTTTTAATCTTAAATTTCACTATTTAATTTGAAATATGTCTCTTATGAGACGGTCTCACAGTATTTATTCATGATATTGGTTAACTTTGTACATATTTACCATAAAAAGTAATACTTTTGACATAAAATTTATATTTTTTCATGAGTGACCTAAATAGAATACTTATCTCACAAAATTGACTCATAATACCGTCTCGTATTAATTTTGTGTGAATGTTGTAAATAGGACGTGAAAAACAGAGGATATAAAGTAAAAACTTGAGCAATTTATAAATGTTGCATGTTCTCGTATGTTTTGTGAAGGGATGAACTTGTAAGAACATCGGACTCCAAAAGCAATGTGGCGTTGTCCACTAACCAATTGGCCCAAAGTCAGATACACAAGCCTTTCATTATACAATGTTTTCGATTAATTTTATAACTATGGATCCGTTTGGAGACACTTTATTTCGCATTTGAGTTCCAATAAACCTACAAATCAAACTAACCTTAATTTTGTGATTCTCCGGCGACATGAGAGCGAGTTTGCTTGTTTTCCATCGTTACTGCTCGTGAGGTTTTGTTTTCTTTAGGTTTAACATGCAGAACGATTTGGAAAAATGGTCTTTATTCGATCAATACGTATTTTCGGGTAGTTTCCAAGCCCAAACCCAAAAGTAATTGCTTCAATTAACTTAAAATACTAGTTAAATTTATCTAAAATATCTCATTATTAAGTTATAAGTATATGATATATGTTTGTAGGACCGAGTGCTTACCGCTTTACCAAAAGCTATAGCTTGTGGTAACTGTGCAACTCAAATCTTTTAAACCGCACAGCAGCTCAAGCACCACGGTTCGATCGTTCTACCAAGTAGGGACAATTATTGCACCCAACAATTTTTTTAAATTATTATTCACAATTAGACTTATCTTGTTTAACATAACTATATCACTACACATTACCTCATTTATCAAGTATAATAATTTTTTCATGTATTTTTACTTTTTTTCAATAAATTAATTTTTATTGATTGAATTAAATTGAACAAGAAAAAAACCTGAAATTTGTTTTTTCGGAATTTTGCATCGTACGTCCATGTCCAGCTTTAATGAGAAAGTTTAATGGAAACCCAAAAGCCCCGGAACAAGTTTAATATAATGATCAAATAGAATTATTTCATATCTGGAATTTTGTCCCCAATTTTTATCATTATTATTAATATTTTTTTCATAATGATGATTTGACAATTCTATGTCAATAAAAGCAGATGGTCCGAACACATGCATGAAAAATTAAAGTTTATGATAATTATTATTTCATTTATTTTATTTAAGTGAGATGACACCTTCGTTTACTTGGACTCCTGCCACTTTTGAAATTTTTTATTTAATTCTGAAAGGAAAATTGACTTGTACTTTAAAATTATTATTTTTAAACTGAAATTGTAAATTAAGAATTTTTTCTTTTTATAATATTGAGTTTTTAAATTTCATATTTGATTTCTAATATTTAAAAAAATCTGTTTTTTAATTAAAGAATTTTTTTTTATCTTGTAAGAATCCTATTAAGATAAAAAAAAGTCCATATATATTGAAGAACCGTTGTTGCACAATGCATGCACGAGATACGAGAGAACAAAACTAAAAATCGGGAGAATTTTCTGAAGAACTCGCAAAAATGAAGTATCGTTGTTTCACTGGGTTGCTGTGAGTTGTTGAAGACACTCAAAGATAACACATATACAAAGTGTTGATTGAAGAATTATTTCGTTACTCCAAATTTCATCAACACGTATTGCATTATTAAATTTTGGTTATTTTTGTTATTGATATTATAGAGTGTAATTTATTTCCTTTGCTTGTTAAGGAATGTAGTTTTTCGTTTATTCACTATTATTGGTTTTGTAAACTCGATTTCTTTTCTAATAATTATTTTTTCATGAGACATCGCACAAGTATGTTCACTTATATACAATTATCTCTTGTCATTTTTAATTAAATTATTTATTTGTGTGTTATATTATTCCGATGTATGTTATCAGAATGAGTTAGAACATTCGAGACAACATTTTATATCTGATACACACAATCTTTATTATAATATTAAACAAAATTCTTTCAAATTCAACACAAGTTTTTAATAAATTTATGTATAAATATATTAAATTTGATGATATCTCGACCCAATTGTAACAAACTCTTCTTCAACTCAAAATATATACACACATAAACTTCATAATTTTTTTTGAATACTCAAACTATCAATAAAAATGCGATCTATTTGGTAATAGTGCCGGCTGTGCATATTTCAAATGTCGGAAATAGTATAATAAGTAATTGGTCATTTTGATTTTTATATGGTCAGGACTCGAGGAGTTGTACGTTTAGGTGTTAGGTATTGAGTTTTTGTTTTTGTTTTTGTTTTTATTACCCTCGATCGATCATATTAATTTATATTAATTAATAATTAGTCTGGTACAACATTTTATCAATAATTATACAAAGTAATTTTAAAATTATTTAATTAGTTATTATTAGTTCATCATTATTTGTAAATTTCACGTGCTACTTTTTTCTTGACTCAAATTCGTTATTTACCCTCTTTATTAGTTGCCAAATTAATTTCAATTTTCAAGTATTTCTCCAGTGAATATATCAAATCATTAAAAAAAATTGTTGTTTTTAATTACTCCTTAATTTATTTCTAAAAGGAACTTACTGTGGAGAAAAACATATGATAATTTTTATTACTATCAGATTATTACCATTGTTATTATTGTTGTTGTTTAATGATTAAGTCGTTGCTTGTTCCAACTGCCAATTAGATTTAATGCCAACAACCTGCAGAGTGTCGTCTACCTTTAATTATGTATAAAAGTCGACCATGCGAATTAATATGGGAAATAGTTCAAATATTAAATACTATCGGATTTTTATCAAATATGAAATAGAAAGTAGAAACCAATGTTTTTTTATTAATTAAAATGACTTTATAAATTTAACATTTTCGATTAAAATTTGGAGATATCATATATATAATATAAATAAATAAAAGTGTGATTTTTTTACTCAAATAAAAATCATTTGACATAGTCGTATTTATATACAGTCAAATTTATATATTCATTATTTTGTATTATTAATTTATTATGATTATTACTTTGAGAAAGTCCGCATCATTACGCATTAAGTCAAGGTACCTAAGTGGTCTAATATGACAACAATATTTTTGAAGAAAATAACAAAATTCATTGGATAAATTAACTCTATAAACTTGACAAATCAAAGTCGAGCATAATTTTCGCACGCGCTGTCCATCCACAAATATAAAATGAAAGAGGAATACATAAATAATAATAATAATAATTGAATGTTGAATTTATATATTTTTCCGATAAAACGTAAAATATTTAATAAAAAATTTTAATGAAAATTTTCATTTAGAAAATGTCGTCTCCTTTGTTCGTCTTTGAGACGAGAATTAATCATTACCCATTAGGTAGATTAATCATAAATAATTATAAATATATATACATATTAATGTATCATATAAACAATATTTTTTTATCCCAAAATATCATTTTTAACCTTTTTTAAAAATATTATACATCGAGGCGAACCCATTTTAACAATTAAGGATATATTATATATATAAATGGAAATTATTATTGTATTTCTTTACAATATTCAACACCATATAAAATGGACGACAACTTCACATTCATACACTTGCTAATATCTGATTGGTACGCAAGGACCATTGCCACTCTATTCAATTAAGGAAAACATATATTTTTTACCATATAGTTTGTACAATTTTTTTTATATTATATTATTGATCAATTCACGATTTTAATTAACTAATTTTCATTTTTCTTTTTAAAAAAAACATTCATTTTGATCAAAGTTCTTACATGATGTCAATAATTTTTGATAATATCAGCATTTTTTTCTAAGAAGTGATAGGTAGCATAGTTGTAAGGCCCAAGATTTTATAATTTTAATTCGAGATTATTTAATTTATGAATTTTTGAATGTTGAGTCATATTCCATGGTTTCACAATTCTATAGGATTGAAATTGAGTTAAAAAGAGTGGGGAGGACCAAATTGCAAATAGTGAAGATTTCAGAGGCTAAAGTGCAATTAATGAAAGTTGAGTGGGACACTTGTCTTGCCATGCATGGAACCATGTATATAATGTGTTTCCTTCAGCTTTCCAGCAAGAGAAAAGACCGAGAGTTCATAGCTAAATTCCTCAAGCTTCATTTTGGTTTCAAAATTTGATTGTGCAGTACCCGGTTATCAGAATTTTGATCTGAACATATTTCCGTGCTCCTCTTGTCAAGGGCTACACAAGGATGTAAGTTTCATCGATTTCTAACATGATTTGAAATTCATGTATTAGAGGAATTATGATTTGATATATATTATGTGTTTTGGGAATACTAGACTTCGTAGAATCGAAGTCAGATCGAAGAACAGATTGAGTTTGGAATTGTTATGATTTTCTGATTTTATCGATTGAAATTGAACAGATTTGGATTATTGATTGATTACAGATTGTAGTGGATATGAGTTATGATTTGTAATTGATATATGTTGATATGGTATTGACGGGGATATCGAGATTGTGTCGTTATGCCGTTGATTTTGAATTAGATTCAAATTGATCAGATTCAGTATTGAATTGGGAATGGAATGTTGATAGTATTATTCTCGATATGTCCTTTCAGATTTACAGAGACAATTTTGAGTTCAGAACTTCCGTTTCTTCGTACCGAGACTACAAACGAAAGGTATAAGTCAATGTGGTATTGGGAGATCGACACAAGTAGGATATACTTGTGTTTCCCTAAATCACATACTATTTGTTATTATTTACATTGATTTGATTTGATATGCTTGTTCTATTGATGTATAGAGAGCATGTGTTAGACTAATATTAGACGAGTGATCTTGTGACAGAAGTACCTGATAGTGGCGGGATCGCCACGGGCACATTGCACGATGTCACAAGTTAGTGTATTGGCGATAGTGCCACAGTCTGTGACGGATAGGTCAAGACACTGGATGTTTGGTTATATCGACGTGGATAGAATCGGAGTTTCTTCTATTACTGTTGGTCGATATAGGAATACCAACGTCTGGAAACCGGGATCCCTAGACTAGGATTGAGTCTAGTCTGAGTCGTGGAGGCACAAGTAGGATTGATAGTTTGATATTAATTATGTTTCAGATTTTGATATATATCTGATATCTGCTTCATGCTTTATATTAATTATATGATTGCATGTTTCGTTGATTTATACTGGGATGTATTTCTCACCGGAATTATCTGGCTGTTGTCGTGTTTGTATGTGTGCATGGCAACAGGTGGGACAGGATCAGGGTCGATGAGATGAGGAGAGATTGTGATTAGAGTGGAGACTACGGACTTTGATGTTGATGTAAATAGGGTTGGAACACTTGACAGTTAGTTGTTGAACCTGAGTTTAAATGAATGTATGTTGTACAAGACTTGTACTTTTATACTGATATGTATAATTAGATTGATTCCATTACGTTCCGCACTATATTAAAAAAAAATTGTAGACCCAGATTAATTACATTGATCCAATTATCCCAATGACGATTAAGAAAATGATTAGCGTCCGGGTCCCCACAATAGTGTTGAAAAATATTAATTACGGCAACAAGTTTAATTGCTTGATGTTGATGTACAATAGTTATCCATATTGAGTAGAGCAATGGAACCATAACATTTAAGTTGATATCTGATTTAAAAGATTTGAGTTGCACCATTACCACTAGCTATAGCTTTTGGTAAAGCGGTAAATGTTCGGGCTTATAATTGATATCATAGTCAATGTCATGAATTCGATTTTCATTTATTGCAAATAGTACAATTATTTAGAGAGATTGTTGATATGCAATAATTATTGTTGCTGTTGGGTAGAGCGATTGAAACTTGGTGCTTGGACTGCTATGTGATTTAAAATATTTGAATTACAATATTATCATTAGTTATAACTTTTAGTAAGACGACAAGCGTTTGATCATACACTTGACAACGAAATACATAAATTCCATATTAATTAATGTACGCTGCTTGGTAATGATCTAAGAGCGTGTGTGTGTGTGTGTGTGTGTGTGTGTGTGTGTGTGTGTGTGTGTATATATATATATATATATATATATATTT
>NC_133316.1:21282082-21401030 GCF_012295235.1 Primulina huaijiensis
ATATTATGCATTAATTAAATCAACAGTAGCTACATCCATCAACCACGATGGGTAAAAACCATCCATCCAACATGAACGAGAAGGATGAGATAAAGCAAAATGCGCCAAACAGTGCGCTAACTTGTTTGCATTTCTACTAACATGATTTAACTTGTTAAATCTACCAGAAGTTAAAATATCCAATATGTGCAAGACTAACAGTCCTTGATTGTTTCGAGCCTCAGACTTCGACATTACCTCTTTAACAGCATTACAGGAGTCCGAGAAGACCCAAACATCAGAAAAGTTACCTCTCACAGCAAGCATTAAACCAAAATGGATAGCCGAGAGCTCTGCCTCCAACACTGATCCTGGTCTAAGTATATATATATATATTTGTGTGTGTGTGTGTGTGTGTTTTTTTTTTTTTTTTTTTTAAGACGATAGCAAGTGGTATGTAGTTCGTGCAAGTTTCTCATGATTTAGTGGACGAATTATTTTTCACGGGCTTGGCGTACACCATTATTTTCTTTATTTAATTTTTTATTTTAAATATTAAAGTAAATAATATATATTTTGTATACTTTATTTTTCCACCCCAAAGTGCGAAACGACGAATATCCATGCAGATGTCTACACTGTGAAAAACTAAATAATTATCTTTCAGTCCTGTTATTATCTTTTAAATAAAATTAAATTCTTTTTATATGTATTTTTTTTTCTATATTATTGCAGACACATTGTATGCTCAAGTACTAGTTATTATATTAAGATTATTGCTAAGAATTGAATATAATCAACATTTGGGTCTAATATATGATGTGAATTTCTGATTTTAAATATGTTGATTAATATTTGTCTTCATCATTTTGATATATCTCGAACGAAGGGGACAAACATTGATATTAAAATGTATATCTCTACTTTACACAATGTAATTTTTTTAATGAATTCGGTAATTAATTTAATTTATAATTTTTTTTATTAGAAGGTACTAAACATTAATCATCTACCTTTTACGAAGTAAGATTTATCAATTTGAAGTAAATTATTGGGTTCCGCTGTATTTTTTGTGAATGAGAACCCATATATACTATATATTTTTTTTTAATTGTTTTCAACTCTGCTAAGATATTCAAATAATTGTAGTTTAATAATAATAATAATAATAATAATAATAATAATAATAATAGTAAATCCGTCACCAACGAAAGCATACTACATGTACCATATAACGTGGAAAATTGATACCTGAGAACTACATCTTCATTTTTTTTCATTGAACTTTCAATAAGATTTTGGTATCTTATTTTTAGTAAGTCTCTTGTGAGACGATCTCACGAATTTTTATCTGTGAGACGAGTCAATCATCTCGATATTCACAATAAAAAGTAATATTTTTAGCATAAAAAGTAATATTTTTTCATGGATGACCCAAATAAGATATTATTAGACCCACGAAATTGATTTGTGAGATCGTCTCACAAGAATTTTTGTATCTTATTTTTGCCTTCAAACATGTAAAATAACTAGTAATAACATAGAATGATATAACTTTTTGAATGGAAGTTAAATACACTATTGCTCTAACATTAAATAAATTTTTTAAAAAAAAATACGCACCCAATTTAATTTAAGTTTGATAAAAATTTATTTTTATTTAGAGATATATTGTTTTCTTGAATATAATTATTAATTTTATTTTGTACATTATTTTTGGACCATCCAAAACGAAAAGAAATTTGTTCCATGAGAAAAAGAAAAGGAAAGGTTAAAAATAATAAAGAACATTACCAATCTCTAGTTGGAAAAGGACAGTCCCACGCCGTCATCAAGTCTTGACTGTGAATCTATGTTATATATATATATATATATATGCGCGCGCGTGTACAGAGAGTAGAGAGAAGTAAACTTGCCGGCATTCATCGTTTCTCTCTAAATAAGATTGGATTTGTGTTCTAGAGTATCTTATTTTAGTTAATTTTTATTAAGCGTGTTGAATAGTCAATAGCACAGCTCATTAATTTTATTCAAGACCCAGTCTTTTTCATCATTCTTTGAAGAATTTTGTGGCAGGTAATCAACAATTCCTCAATCTGCGCAGACTGTTTCTGGGCTTGTTTCGTTTTTGTTCAAGATTTGAGTTTGTTCGAGAATCTGGCAATTGATTTTCTTTGATCCGGTTTTAAAGTTTGATTCTTTTTCAATATACTGTTATGCGTGAAGCTATGGCGTAAATTATGGCTCCTTGGTTTGTGGTTTTGAATTGTCGAAGAAGCTGATTTTTCGTTTCAAAGTCCGGTCGGGTGTTGCATGAGAGTATTCGATTTTGTATTGAATTGGGTCTTGATTTATGTGGTTGGATTCACCTTAATTATATGATGGATGCCATTTTCTTCACGGGTTTCTGAAAACTGAGAAATTTTGAAGAGATTATACAGTGGATTGACTGTTATTTACGAGTTTGGAAGAGGGTTTTGATTGTTGTTGGTGAAAACTATGGGTTGTGTGTGTGGTAAAGCTTCTTCAGTAATCAAAGACAGTGAGGAGAGTCCTAAGCAGAGAGAATTGATTAGGAAAACATCAGAATTACGTGCGGCTCGAGCGATTTCCTCAAAAAGAGATGAGAGCTTTCGTCTGAAGGAGAACTTGGAGAATCGTAGTGTAAGAATTGGATTGATTGATAAAAAAGTAAACGGATCAAGAAGGGTGAGAGATGATTACTATGACAAGAAAAGAGAAGCCCCTGAAACCGCGAACAATTTTCCTTTAGTGGCAAATATTCCTAAAGCTGTAGAAGGAGAACAGGTTGCAGCTGGATGGCCATCTTGGCTCGTTGCAGGGGCAGGTGAAGCTATTCGGGGATGGATACCCCGTAAAGCAGACACTTTCGAAAAGCTTGATAAGGTATTTTTTTGGTCTTCTTGTTCAATTCATTACAAGATATGTACTTTCTATAGTGTGAAAGTATGATTTGAATGCCTTTTCTAAATCAAACTAAAGCATGTAGTTTTCGCAGAAATTCGAGAGTTAAAGGTTTTATCAACTAAATTGTTTCTGAAGTATGCTGGTCTTGTTCCTTTAGTTCAGGGTTACCTGGGATTTGCGGAGAAGCATATCCAAAGGATGCATCCCAGAATGAAAGCTGTGTGCATATTCCCAAATTTGTCATTTTTTTGTAGTGAAAAATATCTCTTCCTTTCATATACATGCAAGGGACTGGCCAGGGATTTGTGTTCGGTGTTCCATTTTTATGTGATTTGTTTTGGGTTCTTTTGTGATAGCATTTTATAATTGCAGATAGGCCAGGGTACTTACAGTAGTGTGTACAAGGGTCGTGATCTCTTGCAAAACAAAGTTGTTGCTCTTAAAAAAGTTCGTTTTGATAATATGGATCCAGAAAGTGTCAAATTTATGGTCAGGGAGATTCTTATTTTGCGAAGCCTTGATCATCCAAATATAATCAAACTGGAAGGCTTGGTCACTTCAAGAACATCATCCAGTTTATATCTCGTTTTTGAATATATGGAACATGATCTCACTGGACTCGCTTCACTCCCTGGAGTCAAGTTTACAGAAGCGCAGGTAAATTTTTGTGATGAATTCTTCTATCTTGTTTCCTGTCTTAAATGCAACACTAATTGGAAAAATTTTAACTTTGGTTTCTGGTTTATTTTTTAGGTGAAGTGCTACATGCAGCAGCTGTTGTCTGGATTAGATTATTGTCATAATCGTGGTGTCCTGCATCGAGATATTAAGGGTTCAAATCTTTTAGTTGATAATAATGGCATCTTGAAGATCGCAGATTTTGGCTTAGCATGTTGTTTTGATAGTCGTCAAAGTGTTCCATTAACAAGCCGTGTTGTGACTTTGTGGTATCGGCCACCAGAACTTTTACTTGGAGCAACTCAGTATGGAGTTGCTGTGGATTTATGGAGTACTGGCTGTATCCTTGGAGAATTATGTGTCGGCAAGCCCATCATGCCTGGAAGGACAGAGGTATTATTTGGAACATGGCTTTTATCATGCGAACTCATAATTTCTGGATACTTATCTATTGAATTTTAGTCGATGTTTGTTCTTTTCTTGCATATACGGCTCATTCCTTTGGCGGTTCTTTTTCATAAGGCTAGTCTTATAACTTTTTTAGGTTGAGCAATTACATAAGATATTCAAGCTTTGTGGTTCTCCCTCCGAGGATTACTGGAGGAAGTCAAAATTACCTCATTCGACTGTGTTTAAGCCAGTTCAGCCATATAGACGGCGAATTGCCGAAACATTTAAGGATCTTCCTGCTGCTGCCGTGAGCCTCATGGAGACCTTACTCTCAATTGATCCTTCTGGTCGAAGTACTGCTGCTAGTGCTCTCAAAAGTGAGGTTAGTCCTCTCCGTCTCTTCCTTTCTCTCTCTATATATACATATATATGTATGTGTGCGTGCGTGCGCGTGTGTGTGGATACATTTGCGACCATCCTAGAATTATCTATGAGGCTTGAGATACTAGTTGACCGATGTCCCTTTGTACAATTTAGGATATGGTCTTGGCTTATGGATATCATATTGTGCTCTATGTTCTTTTGTTTATTATTTTCTTACAGTTCTTCTCAACAAAACCATTTGCTTGCTCTCCATCAAGTTTACCGAAGTACCCTCCAAGCAAAGAAATAGATGCAAAACTACGGGAAGAGGAAGCAAGAAGGTATGTGCTGTGACGATATTGTGATTTTCTATTTTTGGGTACTTATTTGTGAAAATAAGTTTCTTTAGTTTTGATCTATTGCAAATTAAGCCTTCTAAAGATATATTGGCACGAAATGGGACCCTAAGTAAGGGACAAAGGGGTGAAAGGACATTGTTACTTAATTTTGCTTGCTGGCTTGTTAGCTTGTATTTTGAACTATATTTTTACAGGCAAGGGATCCATGGAGTTAAGGGACAAAGGGGTGCAAATGAATTCAAAAGAATGAAGGAATTGCAAGCTGCTCCAGTACCCGATACTAATACCGAGTTAGCAAGATCGATGCAGGTATTTGATAGATTCAGTCTTAAACTCAAATAAACAAAACTTAATTCAATTTTCAAACCTAAAGGATTGTTTTTGGGAAAAAGGGTAGTATGGGTATTTTTGGGAATTTTTTTTGGTAGTATTGGAAACCAAAAATAATTACTTTAATGGTCTGACCCTTAATAATATAGCGGATTAATGGGCTTTGGTATGGGGTTTTATAATATGTAAATCCTCCACCTTCATGATGAAAGCTCGATTCTTTTTCTAACAAGCTTTTAGTCCTCACTGTTAGATCTATCTGTTATCAGGATATAGGAAACTTTGTATTTTTTGGATGGCACGTACTGGAATTCAAATACATGTTTATACTCGTGTCTTCCGGTCCATTCTACCCCGATCCCATTTTTTTCCCCTCTTTTTTCTGTGGCCTGATAAATTGGAATCTGGCATTTTTCTATGCCTTTTTTCCCCAGAGGAGGCGAGACCATCCTAATTCAAAGAGCCGGAGCGAAATGTTCGACTCTCAGGAGGAAGAAGCTGCTTCAGGTTTTCCAATTGATACCCGGCAGCCTGTACAAGGTATGATAGAAACGAGCAAAGATCATCCCCAGAAATGCCCAGAAAGATATTCTCATTCAGGGCCCCTTGCCCCAGGAGTGGGGTGGACATACTCTGGCAGGAAAAACGACGATATTTCCACTGGTTCTACTAGAAGTGATTTATCCGCACTATCAGGTTTGGTAGCATCCAGGGCTTTTGCAACAGCTGAATCCCGAGACGAGTGGGCTTCACATGCAGAAGCTGCAAGTCAAGCAGGTAGACTTTCCGAATCATTTGGAGATCCAGCGAGGAAGCAGGATCGAAAACATCCCAGGCGTATCTTTTCTGGCACCCGACAAATAGAAAATGGAAGAGCTAGCACAAAAGAACCAGTTATAGTAAGCTTCAGCACTAAACTTGAAAAACACCTTGTTTTTGTCTTATAATTTCATCATCTTTCTACAGCTGCCCGAAATGATCACCTAATCTCCTAGTTGCTTCCATTTTATGCATACTATATGGAGTAGTGGGGAGATCCAGGGATGGATTTGGGAGAGGGTTGATGTAATAGAATTTAGGGAGAAATATACTATTCTAAAAAAAATTGCTTCGCCTCGATCCCTGCGGGATCCTCCCTTGTTGATTTGTTTGGCTTATATAAAAAGGCTTTCATGTATTCTCTCCTCAGGATGGACATGACAACAAAGAGAGAAAATATCATTTCTCAGGTCCAATACTTGTCCCTTCAAATAATATAGACCAGGTTCTCAAGGAGCATGATCGCCGGATCCAAGAAGTCGCGCGACGCATGAGGCACGAGAAAGCAAAAATTGGTAGAGCCCGGCCTCAGGAGGCGCGTGTTTGAAGTTTCATCCCTACCATGTAAATAGATGGTTTTAGTGTATATTTATTCTGATCATTGAGGATTAATGTTTCTATATTTTCAGTATTACGGTCAAATCTTTGCATGAAATGATTGCAAGATAATTGGTTGCTGTAATGCGATGTAGTGATGTTCGGTAAAAAAATTTGCATTTTTGGCGTCGTATTTATAGAATTTTGGATTTTAGTTCAATGTCTATAGAGTTCTCCAATGTAACCCCTTTCTCAATCCTATAATTATTTGATCATATTCCCCGAAAATTCCTTACTTTGACATTTTAATTGTAATAAGAAAAACAATTACACGTGCAAATAACAAATTTCTTTTAAATATAAATGAATATATACATGTATAAATAAATATATTTTGTGACGTCCGGGCGAAAAGGATAAGAGATGATCGTCGGTGTTGTGAGATTGCATAGACAATGAGCGGTTTTTGACAAACTTCTAAGCTAAAGGAACATGAATAAAGGCGAAGGGAACGTGAATGGATCGATTCAATATCGAAATGAACCGATCCAATACTTAGTCACATCCTTCCTCCAACGCCTAAGTATATAAATCTCAGGAATGGACGACACCTTGTTACGAATTAAAACTGTAACTGCGTGCCCACATACAGTTCCTCTAAACTCGAATAAATGACAACTACACACAATGGTACACTCGTCTCTGTCAAACGTCGAGGGAAACCCTTTTTTTTTTTTTTAAAGAAATGAACTTATATATTTTAAGATTGACAATTGCACCCTTTAATTTTTTTTAATTTTGCGTATTGCACCCTCGAGAAAAGTTGTTGGAGGATTCAAAACGAGGGCCGGGTATCGGATGAAATGTGGGTTGGATCGGGGGTGATCATCATTGGGCTTATGGCAGAAAGTCCGAGAAATATGCATATCATTTTGAACTGAAAATAATAAAAAGTTAATTTCATTTTTGGCTATTTTCGTACATATTTTAAAAATAATTCTTCACAACTTTGATTTAGTATTATTTTAAAATTAACTAGATCCATCTTATAATTAGACATGTATGTCAGAAATATGATTATAATAATGTAACTAACATTATAATTACTTGATTATATACATTATAATTTTAAAATATAAAATAAATAGCATAACTAATAATTAACAACGTGATGGGATTAATCGGGCAGCAAATGCAGTAGAAATTTGTGAGCCGCTTAAGTAGGCAGTTGAAAAAAAATCCAAGCTGGATTAGATTCAAAGTTTTGAATTATTAGAAACTAGTTTTTCACCCGTGCGATGCACGGACTGTTGGGTGCAATAATTGTCCCTGCTTGGTAGAGCGATCGAACCGTGGTGGTTGAGCTGCTGTGCGGTTTAAAAGATTTGAGTTGCACCATTACAACCAGCTATGGCTCTTGGTAAGCGGCAAGCGCTCGATCTTACACGGACAATTATTTTATTTAATTCATTATTAAAATTAGTATGTATGATAATTTGTTTATTTTTTCTATGTGACTTTCATAATATAGATCTTAACAATGAAACACTGAATAAAAGAGCCATTTTTGTATTTCAGCTGAAAATTAATATCACGCTTGTATTAGACAATGAATGATATAATGTGATTGTCAATTATATTGTACTCACATACAGATTTATGTACTATGTAGAAAACAATAACTGTAACAAAATAAAATGATAAACATAATACAAACTTTTAATGTGGTTTTAATTTCAATAAATAATTTAAATTAAAATACAAATAAACTAAATGGATTATAGATCATATAATTAGAAAACAAAAACAAAAACAAATTACAAATTTTGAAAAACTCCCTTAAATATAACATTAGTCATTGAATTTTTTGGGTTGCTATCACTATCGCATATCAAAATTTTTAGATCCTTAGGATTCGTAACTCTAGATACAGCAACATACACTTGACCATGACTAAAACAGAGTTCTTCAAAAAAAGTCCTACATGAGACAATGATTGCCCCTGATTTTTGTTGATTGTCATTGCATATGATACAATCAAAGGATACGGTCTTTGTTAAAATTTAAAAGGAATCCTTAGATCAGAAGGCGTCAATGTCATTCTTGGAATAAGCACTTTGTGACCTACATTACTTCCATTAAGAAATTTTCCTTCCAAAACATGGTTTCCAAGTCTTGTCACGATCAATATAGTATTATTGCATAATCCAAGAGAATGATCTATGTTGGAGATAAAGTACTTTATTTAATTAAAAAAATCATACCATTTGTAATCACTTACGGAGATATTGATATTATAATCAGCATCTTGAATGAACCATGAAAACTAAATTGTTGAGATACTCTGGCTCTCAAATCCATATTTTCTGTTTAAATATTTACAACAAAAAATAATTAAAATAAATGGAACTAATTCTAAAACAAACATTTATAATGATAACTCACAATATAAATGTATTCAAGTAAAAAAAATAATAATTGGTATTTAATATAAATTTATTTAACATGGATTATTAATAATAGCCTATTATACAACTTCATTATCAATTTTGGCCTTGAAGTAATTTAACTAACAAAATTGGCATGTTGAGTATGTCAAATTCCATACATATATTTTAATTCTAAATATGTTAATTAACAATTTTTCCTTTTTTTATTATTTTGCATGAATAAAAATAATAATAAAATGGTAGTTTATATTAAATTGACATATAATTATTTTTTAATCATCTATATTAATTCGAGAATTGTTGGTCTAAGATTAAAGTTGATATATTGAAGAGAAAAATGATTTTATACTATCATTGAAATAAATATATTAGATCTCAAAAATAAAATCAAATTAAAAATTAGTTCATCTAAAATATAGATGAAAATTTTTTAATTATAATAACCTTACATCTATATATATGTGTCATTAATTTTAAATTAATAAAATGATTTCAACGGAGCACAATTTTTTAAACATGTTTCAAATTTTTAGAATTCATATTTAAATTTTGAATAACAATTTGAATTTGGTTTATAATTCCCAGAATGGAATTTAATTTCTGGATTTGAAATTTGAAATGTAATTTAATTTGGTTTGTAATTCCAAGAAGAGATTCAATTTTCAAGAAGTCATCCACACAAACATTAATATGCAGTTTTAATAATAAATTAAATATATTTAGACATTTATTATAATATATAAGTTACCACATTTTTCGATTATTTCCTTTTTTAGAATGTCTATTTGGGCGGGAAATTACTAAATATAGCAGACAACTCTGCTTTTATATATATATATAGATAAATTTATTTTTTCAAAAAAAGTATAGTTAAATTTTAATGAATAAAATAATATTTTTGGTCCTCTAACTATCAAAGTTTGATTTGATTTTGTTACGGTAATTTTATGTCATCAAAAGATAATATTCACGGAATCAAATGCTGATATGACATCAAAAATTGTTGACTTATCGGACTTCTTGTAAGAAATTTGATCAAAATAGCTGAAATTTAAAAGTTCTTGTTTCAAAAGCAAACTCTGAAAACTTATTGGACTAAGACCCAACATTGACCAAGTTAATGGACTAAAAATGTTATGTTTTTTTTTTTCAATTTTGAATGTTTGGTTTAAACCAAAAAATCGTCAATCTAAACCGAAGAAACCAAAAACCAAACCGAGTCTGAAATCGAATTTTTAAATTCAGATATAAATGTTAAAATCAAAGTTTATATAATTTGATTTCAGATTATTTATGTAAAAAACCGAACAAATCAAAAAAATCCAAATTTAATTAGATTAATAATTTTTTTAAAATTATATATTTTATGAAATAATATTTTGTAAATTAATAATCTTTTAGTTAAAGTTTAGTTGATTGGTATTTATTTAATCATTTAAACTTTATGTTTAAATGTTTTACTAAAAAATTAACAACTTATAAAACGACATAAACTTGTCCAAAAATAATTATATTCTAGCTCCATCCAATTTCAATTTCTAGTTAGAAGCAAAAATCGAGAGCAAACAAGTAATTGATATAAAATAAATCCCATATATATAGGGATAGGGGACCAGCCAGCTGGTGATGTTCTTGAGAGAGAGAGAGAACTTGATTTACGGAGAGTCAAGCGCAGCGCTGTAGATCGATTCAAACGCGTATTCTATACACGATTTGAACTTATTTGGATCCATGAAATCTTTCTCCATTGTCATTGCAATTCTCAGAGTCCCCACATAACTCACCAGTGTCACCGACAAGCTCTGCAATACCAATAAATAATTCATCCATACCATATCGTGTTGTATCCAATCACAAATACGTAGATTATGTCGTTTATATTTGCGACTTTTACCTGAGGCGGCCCCGCCACGGCGAAGTACATCCCTTTAACTGGCTGGCCAACCAAGGCCATTTGTTCCACAGGCCCTATCACATTGGAAATTGCCATACTTGTGTTCTTTAACGTTCCATGGATGTATTCAGCTGTTGCCTGTTCAATTATTATTTATGTCACAAAAAATTAATCAACATAAACTTGATTACAGAATTCCCCATTAAACGCGGAACCTGGCGTACCTCGGGGCCTCGGATCTTTCTGATGAGATTGAGCAACTGGCCAGTTAAATGAACCGCAGCAGAGTTCTTTTGTCTCTTGATCAATTTATGTGCTTTCTTGATAAATATTAGAGGACTATCCGATTCGTCTTTTTTCGTCAATTTCGGTATGGAAACTAGCAAGAACGCGAAACGATTCCCCCAGGGCGTTTCTGATCCAGGCTTGATCATTTCGTTCACTGACTGGTAGCCCCCGATGGCCCTTGTGTTGAATAACACGAGTGATGTACATTTTGCTTCGCCATATTCTTTACTTGTCTTTTGCATGTATAGACGGGTCCCATATGTGATTATTCCCGTAATCACATCATTAAGCGTCTGTTGTAAGGATGAAAATAAAAAATCTAACTATAACTTTCATGTAATTAATGCGATACTGAAATTCGACGTTTACGGCCTGGAAAAAACAAAATCTAAGTTTATTGCATAATAAATCACTTTCTATATATGTTGATTTTATACCAATCAGTTCTTGCCGTACAATTTCTGAATGCGTAGGCTAATAATGCATGGGCTCCACGTGACTTTATGGTTTTTTTTGGCTTTGTAATGTCCCTCATAAATTTCCTCAATCATTAATTCAAACCAATGCATAGTATAAAATATGTTTTTAATAATTAAAATGCCTTCTATTCTGTAAGTCTGGCACAATCTAGCTATGTTAAAGAGGCAAAGGCAACATGTCTACATAGAAAAGGGAAAATCAAATGTTTCAAAATTTTGGAGCTAGATCCACTTAATACGAGCATAAATTAAGACTTACCACATTAAGTTTGGTCTTGATATGTCTCATACGATCGATGGAAAATGTCGTTGTACATGTAACAATAGGTCGAAATTCGACTCCATCGACACCGGATCTGATAGGAGATACTTCGTCTTGAATCAAATTACTCTTGAAGATGTTCCATCCAAAATCATAAACCGTGTATGTCAACCCCGAAAAGAATTTGGGGACACATCGTAAAAATCCGTAGCCTCGACCAGTACCGTGATCCTTCGAGGTCGATTTACGTGAAGGAAATGTTAATGGCAACAAAGGGTTGTCCACTCTTTGTAGACAAGATAAAAGGGCTCCCATTAAAGAGTAGCCGTCACCTAGTGAATGGTGAAGCTTGAAAATTACATTCCCAGCTGAGTTTTTGGTTGGGTATTTGAATATGTGAATTTCCCACAAGGGCCTGTTTGGTAGGAACTCTTCCATCGCTAGCTTTGACAGGTAATTGGTGAAGAATTCGTCGTAGAAATCAATTGACATATCACTCGGCAAATTCGGCACAGTTACGTGCTCTTCGAGATTAACATCAACTTTTTTCCATTTCTTCACTCCTTTATCTGTAACCTGTTGCATAAAATCAAGATTTACATGTAGTCAGGTGGGGAGTCATGCATATATAAAATCAGTGGATAAAAATCTTATCTAAAATAATTTTAATTAGGTCGTGTCTGGATTGATTGTTTCGAATTCTATGGACTTTTTTAGACGGAAAATTCAAATTCACATTTAATAAAAAAAAAATTGTAATTTAAACAATAATTATAGTGAATTTCAAATAAATCCGAACCAAATTTCATTTTTTTTTGAGAGGGTCGGCCAAGAGGACCAACACTATTNTTTTAATAATAAATTAAATATATTTAGACATTTATTATAATATATAAGTTACCACATTTTTCGATTATTTCCTTTTTTAGAATGTCTATTTGGGCGGGAAATTACTAAATATAGCAGACAACTCTGCTTTTATATATATATATAGATAAATTTATTTTTTCAAAAAAAGTATAGTTAAATTTTAATGAATAAAATAATATTTTTGGTCCTCTAACTATCAAAGTTTGATTTGATTTTGTTACGGTAATTTTATGTCATCAAAAGATAATATTCACGGAATCAAATGCTGATATGACATCAAAAATTGTTGACTTATCGGACTTCTTGTAAGAAATTTGATCAAAATAGCTGAAATTTAAAAGTTCTTGTTTCAAAAGCAAACTCTGAAAACTTATTGGACTAAGACCCAACATTGACCAAGTTAATGGACTAAAAATGTTATGTTTTTTTTTTTCAATTTTGAATGTTTGGTTTAAACCAAAAAATCGTCAATCTAAACCGAAGAAACCAAAAACCAAACCGAGTCTGAAATCGAATTTTTAAATTCAGATATAAATGTTAAAATCAAAGTTTATATAATTTGATTTCAGATTATTTATGTAAAAAACCGAACAAATCAAAAAAATCCAAATTTAATTAGATTAATAATTTTTTTAAAATTATATATTTTATGAAATAATATTTTGTAAATTAATAATCTTTTAGTTAAAGTTTAGTTGATTGGTATTTATTTAATCATTTAAACTTTATGTTTAAATGTTTTACTAAAAAATTAACAACTTATAAAACGACATAAACTTGTCCAAAAATAATTATATTCTAGCTCCATCCAATTTCAATTTCTAGTTAGAAGCAAAAATCGAGAGCAAACAAGTAATTGATATAAAATAAATCCCATATATATAGGGATAGGGGACCAGCCAGCTGGTGATGTTCTTGAGAGAGAGAGAGAACTTGATTTACGGAGAGTCAAGCGCAGCGCTGTAGATCGATTCAAACGCGTATTCTATACACGATTTGAACTTATTTGGATCCATGAAATCTTTCTCCATTGTCATTGCAATTCTCAGAGTCCCCACATAACTCACCAGTGTCACCGACAAGCTCTGCAATACCAATAAATAATTCATCCATACCATATCGTGTTGTATCCAATCACAAATACGTAGATTATGTCGTTTATATTTGCGACTTTTACCTGAGGCGGCCCCGCCACGGCGAAGTACATCCCTTTAACTGGCTGGCCAACCAAGGCCATTTGTTCCACAGGCCCTATCACATTGGAAATTGCCATACTTGTGTTCTTTAACGTTCCATGGATGTATTCAGCTGTTGCCTGTTCAATTATTATTTATGTCACAAAAAATTAATCAACATAAACTTGATTACAGAATTCCCCATTAAACGCGGAACCTGGCGTACCTCGGGGCCTCGGATCTTTCTGATGAGATTGAGCAACTGGCCAGTTAAATGAACCGCAGCAGAGTTCTTTTGTCTCTTGATCAATTTATGTGCTTTCTTGATAAATATTAGAGGACTATCCGATTCGTCTTTTTTCGTCAATTTCGGTATGGAAACTAGCAAGAACGCGAAACGATTCCCCCAGGGCGTTTCTGATCCAGGCTTGATCATTTCGTTCACTGACTGGTAGCCCCCGATGGCCCTTGTGTTGAATAACACGAGTGATGTACATTTTGCTTCGCCATATTCTTTACTTGTCTTTTGCATGTATAGACGGGTCCCATATGTGATTATTCCCGTAATCACATCATTAAGCGTCTGTTGTAAGGATGAAAATAAAAAATCTAACTATAACTTTCATGTAATTAATGCGATACTGAAATTCGACGTTTACGGCCTGGAAAAAACAAAATCTAAGTTTATTGCATAATAAATCACTTTCTATATATGTTGATTTTATACCAATCAGTTCTTGCCGTACAATTTCTGAATGCGTAGGCTAATAATGCATGGGCTCCACGTGACTTTATGGTTTTTTTTGGCTTTGTAATGTCCCTCATAAATTTCCTCAATCATTAATTCAAACCAATGCATAGTATAAAATATGTTTTTAATAATTAAAATGCCTTCTATTCTGTAAGTCTGGCACAATCTAGCTATGTTAAAGAGGCAAAGGCAACATGTCTACATAGAAAAGGGAAAATCAAATGTTTCAAAATTTTGGAGCTAGATCCACTTAATACGAGCATAAATTAAGACTTACCACATTAAGTTTGGTCTTGATATGTCTCATACGATCGATGGAAAATGTCGTTGTACATGTAACAATAGGTCGAAATTCGACTCCATCGACACCGGATCTGATAGGAGATACTTCGTCTTGAATCAAATTACTCTTGAAGATGTTCCATCCAAAATCATAAACCGTGTATGTCAACCCCGAAAAGAATTTGGGGACACATCGTAAAAATCCGTAGCCTCGACCAGTACCGTGATCCTTCGAGGTCGATTTACGTGAAGGAAATGTTAATGGCAACAAAGGGTTGTCCACTCTTTGTAGACAAGATAAAAGGGCTCCCATTAAAGAGTAGCCGTCACCTAGTGAATGGTGAAGCTTGAAAATTACATTCCCAGCTGAGTTTTTGGTTGGGTATTTGAATATGTGAATTTCCCACAAGGGCCTGTTTGGTAGGAACTCTTCCATCGCTAGCTTTGACAGGTAATTGGTGAAGAATTCGTCGTAGAAATCAATTGACATATCACTCGGCAAATTCGGCACAGTTACGTGCTCTTCGAGATTAACATCAACTTTTTTCCATTTCTTCACTCCTTTATCTGTAACCTGTTGCATAAAATCAAGATTTACATGTAGTCAGGTGGGGAGTCATGCATATATAAAATCAGTGGATAAAAATCTTATCTAAAATAATTTTAATTAGGTCGTGTCTGGATTGATTGTTTCGAATTCTATGGACTTTTTTAGACGGAAAATTCAAATTCACATTTAATAAAAAAAAAATTGTAATTTAAACAATAATTATAGTGAATTTCAAATAAATCCGAACCAAATTTCATTTTTTTTTGAGAGGGTCGGCCAAGAGGACCAACACTATTAATTTTCCAGAAATTGTGTCGGCCATATGTCTTGATAGCCATACAGCACTAATCCCACGAGGCTATCATGGCATATTTAGCCAACCGACCCTTTAACAAATTTCATTTGAAAATCATCACTCTATGAATCTGAGTAAGGGTCAGTCTACAGATCCCTTAATATATTAGTTCTTTTGTCATGGTAGTAATATAATATTAAACAGAAAAAACAATAAATAAGACAAGAAAATCATATATAACTAACCATGATCGAAGAAAACCTTGGATTAACGGGCAAAAACACATCTCTCAGAAGCTGCATGGTCATGGAGTCATCAATGGGCAACTCGAACTCCATAACCCCAAGAATCGACAGAGACAACGCCGAGCTTTTCAAGTATTGCGCACTTGGGCTCATTGGTTCCAATGTTTCCTCCTCCTCATGAAAGCACTCCATATTCTTCACCGACATCTCTTCAATCTACAGTAACTTATTTGACCAGTTCCCTTTTGTTAAGAACAAACAATTTTGCTAGTGAAGTACTTCGAATTAATTTTCTTGCTGCGTCGAATGTCCTTTTTATAGTACAAACATACACACAAAGAGGTGCCACATATTGGCTAGGCTGGCTAGAAGTAGTCAACAGAAGTGGGTAGCATGGGGCAGAGAGACGTAATAAGTGACTGTAAAAAACGAGTAGTACCGGTTCATGCCCATAATTAAAGGGGGCGTAGTTATCACGTTCCCCCGCGGATCGACGTCGTAAATTGGATCATCTTACGTTCGTTCATACGTAGCATCTGAATTAGTCTCATACGTGTTTGCGTATTAAATTCTCTGCCGCGCGCGAGCTGACCCCTTCAACGGGACAGGTTTGCTTCTCCTTAATCATTCAGCTTTTTCTTCATGCTAGTTGACCGGTTTAGGTTGCCTATTTGAGATTACTATTTAAAGTATTTGAGATTCGAAATTCATTGTAAGATATATTTATTCAAACAAATTATGATATTTAAAATCTCGAATTTCAAATAATCCCTAGCTTCAAATAATCAAATCAATCAATCTTTCTCTCTTCTTCATTTTTTTAATAAAAAAATTGTTTCCTTTTCATTTTCATCGATTGACTAAACTATCGATGAGGTTGACATTCGCCCATATTAGTTTACTAATTCTAGTCCATGTTTTCACATTTCTTATGTCCCCACACTTTTATTGCGAGTGTCTGAACAGTTTCACTAAGGTAGTCATGTGGTTAATTCTTCATTTATTTAGATAAACTGGTTATTGTTTTTTTTTTTTTTAAAAAAAATTATTAGTTTATTCTGGTTTATTAATTTTCCTTTTTTTTTAAAAAAAATAAAAAGACAAAATTGAACATGCTAGATAGACGGAATTATGCAATTTTTTTGCTATTCATTTTTTTTGTCTCCATATGCCTATGCTATATTATTAGTGTAAAATTTATTAATTGTATATATGAACTATTGAAAAAAATTTAATTTAATTTGATCATTAACTTACAAATGAGCTAATATACAGTTATTGACCCCAAATTAAAGCATTTTATTTCCCCAAACTTTGTATTAACTACAAAATGTACATTTTTTTTTATCACATATATAATTCAAAATTTTCTTAAATTATAAGGAAAAAACCATTACATAATTAATAAGGATTATGAAATGATTATCTGGTGTGCCAAAATTTTCTTGCCAAAAATTGAACTGCATTTATTTTAAAAGATTTTTTGTTTGAAAACTTAAGTTACATCATTATCAATAGTTATATTACTTGATTAATAAGAACTTGATCCTCCTGCAGCTTCCTAACAAAGAATGGTAGTACACTTAGACGACCTGTATATGATCATAAATTTATTTTCAAATAAACTTATAAAATATAAAATAAGATTCTAAATTAAATGACATGCAAAGTTTTCTATATAATATTGTACAAAGGAAAATGAAATTTGGTGGAACTGATTACTTTCATATAAAACTTGGGAATTAAATAAGTGGAATTTATATATTTTTCCAAAGTAGTTGAAGATTTTGTAAACATGCAAGTTAATCAATCACCTATTTCGTATTAATGCTTAAACCAACTCTCACAAGTAAACCCTTTCTATTTGTTGTTTGCGTTTCTTGCAAGAACGATGAAGTGTAACATTGGTCAAAAGATATAATTAAGGAAAATTTGGGGTTACGTACCATGTAATTATTTAGTCTACGACTTCCAAAATAATTGAATGCTGGTTCAGTGGCTCAATACTTGATTCAAATTACTTCTGGCAATCATTATTGACTTTGAGAGTTGAATTTCCTTCGTGAAACTCTAATAAGTGTATAATTATAGTTGATAAACAAAGTTGCATCTTTTACATTTATATTTTAGAAATTTAATAAAATATGTGATACAAACCAAATATCATAACATGGCAAAAATTTATGTCGCATTTTTTTTTTTTTAAAAAAAAACAACTGTAATCATATGTGGGAGTTAAAGATTTTACGAAACTATATAGAATCGATTATCTTATTATTGTTTGAAATGTGAACAACTGAGAAGTCTAAGATATGTTATTGTGCCTTGGGGATCATAAGTACCACATGTCATGATCTAATAGGTTTCTTACCCACCTCACAGGACTCAGGGAGATTATTTTAAAGTTGATGAGAAACTAAAATTTGAGCATTTGGAGAATAATTGCTTTCAAACTTAATATATATAATTAAATGAAAATTATGATATCCTTAAACTATATAAAATTGTTCTATTTTAATTATCTATAATTTGATATTCACACAATCAACAATGTGCTTATATAATTATTATTACATTATGAATATTATATCAAAATTAATTTATTTTTTATAACATGAATGCTTACAAAAATATATAAGATTAATAAAAATAAAAATATAAAAATTTGTATAAATACACAAAATATGTTAAAAAAAATTGGAAATGCAAATTATATAAAAATAAAAAATATTATTTAAAAAATAAATGTAATATGATAAATATTTTAAGAATATAAATTTCAACTTGTAATTTTAAATACTAAACAAAAAAAACAGAAGTAAGAAAAATATTACATCTTGCTTTTAGCTTTTAAATAAAAGTTATAGAAACTGAAGTTGACATTCAAAAACAGTCAAAAGCACTTTCATGCAGCTAGAATCTAAGAATTGCTTCATAGAAGCTCTCCCGAACACTACTTTAATTATGTTCGATTTTTATACAAAGGTGGTTCGTGCAAGGACGGAGCTAGAAAATTGAAATAGGAGGGAAAAAATTATTTTTTAAAATAATTAAATATAAACATATAATGAAGATATAGTACTTGATATTTGAAATATATTATAACAAAAAATTTATTGTAAAAAAAATCCTAATTTATTACAATACAAATTTTAAAATTAAAAATTAAACCTTTAAGATAAATTACCTAAAAATAGGAGCCAAGCTACAATACCAAAATTTCAACATTTTATCCCTGCCACATATTACATATAGTCGTCATGTATATATATGTGTTGAATGTTCACAAGATAATACATAAATGATAAATATAATAGCAAAACCTAAAAAAATATTCATGAAAAAGTTAATATTCAATTCAGCTTTTATTTACATGATTTTTTTAAAAAAAATGATATTTAGAAAAATGAAAAATTATATAGATCAATATATAGGGGGATAGTTGCATGAGGAAAAATATGGAGACAAATAGTGGGGGAAGAGAAAATGTCATGTATTGTTGGGAAATTCAAGTCTAAATGAGTTGCTAATATTACATTAATGTTCTTTTCTAGAGTTATCCATAAATAAAATGGAGGGTATTTAAGGATCCACTCGTTAAAATGACCAAAGTAGTTTTTCTAGGAGATTTATGCATTATTAAATAGTAATATTATAGAAATTATGTTCGAAAAAAGTTTAAAATATAAGAATCTTAAAAGTTGAAAATATAAAATTCAAAAATCGAACCACGGAGGAAAAAAAATAGAAATAAGAGAAATAGAGGTAGGCAAATTGAGATAAATTGGTTTAGGATTTACCTTTTATTTTTATATAATATTATTTTTCTTCGTATGTATTATTATTCTTATTTTTATATTATTAAACAAATTTTTTTGACAAATTAGAGGGGCTGGACCGCTGGAAGTTAAACTATCTAAATAAAGAAATTTCCAGTGAGGTCTCAATGGGGAAGCGGTGTGGCGGCGGAAGTTGGAGTACGGGGTTTGCGATTGTGAAAGAAATAAATTGTTGTTGAATATTAGGGGGTGGGTGAGTGGGTTAGGGGTGGGGGGTGCCGGGTGCCTGCATCCATCTGTGGACCATATGGTAAAATAGGTTCAATATTTATATGTTATTGTGTTGGTTCGAATTTTATCCAATACCATACGAAGATAAATTAGAAGTTGAAATAAAAAGTATAAGTTAAAAAAGTACTGGATCAGTTAACACAAATTAATTAATTTTTTAAAAGAATAAGAAACAAAATGATGAAACTTTTTCTTCAAGAATGATTGGTCAAATTTGTCAATTTAATTGGTTAACCATTTCAGTCACTTCTAGATCGCAATATTGCATTGGCTGCGGAAGGTGTATAATCATTTAATCAAATCAAGAATATGGTGGGGAACATAGACTAGAAGGAAGCTTTTGGATAGGATCAACTTTAAAACTATTAAATTCGTGTTTCAAATCATTTTTGATTTGTGAATGATTTTTGTTGGAAATGTAATCAAATTCATGCATTGAAAATATAAGATAGAGGAAGACCGTGAGTTAATAAGATAGAATGATATTTTCATTGATAAGATGTCTTTTGGGTACATACCTTAAACAAATGTATAAGTAATTAAGTCCAAAGTGGACAATGTCATACTATTGTGGACATATGTAATTTCCATGACGCAACAAGCGGCTGTGGGAACAGCCCAAAGGAAGGGATATTTGAAATATGATATCGAGAAGTTCATCGGAAAGAATGATTTTTCATTATGGAGAATCAAGAAGTGAGCTATCTTGATACAAGAGGGACTGGTAGAGGCTCTCAAGATAGTGGAAAAAATGTCTGCTGCGCTCAAGGACAAAGATAATGTACTAGACAAAGCACACAGCTCCATGATACTCTGCTTAGGTGATAGACCACTCCGAGAAGTGGAAATAGGGGTTTTCCGCTACATTTTTTTAAAAATTGTAGGGTTTATTAGCTTATTAATTTTTATTAGGAAATTTTATACCACTTAATATTTTTACAGGGGGTGAACGCTATTATCCCTGTATTACATCTGCATAAAATAAATTTTTTTCTTCGAGATTTTTGAAACCATATATTATGCATATTTAAAAGAACAAAAATGAGATGAAGCTGCATTAATTTACATGAGTATAAACGAGATAAGAGCAAGAATTATTGGTGACGGCAAATGTAGCAATTTTAACAGGAGCATGCAAGATATGCAACTTCCTCGTTTTAAATTTTTTTTCTTATTTGAGTAAAACAACTATATGGATATGCTAGTGGGAAATATAACATAACATAATACTATAAATGGCTGTCAAATTAATTAGATTGTGTTTGCCATTTTAACATTGTTTACTCCCATAATTGACTTTATAGATTTCGCGAATCTCTTAAACTAAAAAGTAAACTAAGCACACGCAAAATATAAATTAATTATATATACACCACTTGCACGTCTTCAATCATTTGGATTCTTTCAGCACAATTGTCTGATCATAGCACAATTGTCTGATCATGTAAAATTTCTCAAAACGCTCTTCAGTAGTTTCATCAAAGCATGTATAAAATATTGTTCCAGGAAACTCGTGATCAGCGAACTCTATCTTTTATAAGTTTTTATCTTACAAATATGATCAACTCAAACTATTAGCAGCAGTTATTGTACCTATATGCTTATAAACTCACTCGTATTACCCCCAACATTATAATTGTTAGAGTAGATATCCTGCAAGCCAACTGTTGGCTAGAGATTTTATTGACTCAGTTGTAATAAACAATCTTTATTTTAATATAATTTAACTTTTAATGGTTTCGTTATACTTTATCTGTACACCCATGCAAGCAGCATAGATAAAGTCCTTGATTATGCTTTAATACAAATGAATCGTAATTCGATGTTGAAACTCATTTGTAAATACTGCATATTCTAAATTCGTTCCTAGTCGATTCAGCCGCCTAAAACAGGGATAAAGTCGCTTGAGCTTGAGACGAGCATATGTGATGTTGTGTACTGCGTTTCTTGGTAAGGACATATAGATGTCCAAACATGCAGATGGGTAGTCATATGATGATTATACCGAACAACCCTCCCTCGGTCTTTCCAAGTGATTATCATTCATCGAGAGGATAAGTCCGTGGTTATGATTGTACACCATTAGTCCTTACGACCTGGGACAACACTGAGGCTCTATATGATAGGGCTGTGCTTTGACTAGTTTACCGGCTCCAGGAGAGTCACCAGGTGGCGAGGTTGGGTATAGTTGCGACACATATAGGAGCCAGTGCATTGTAGTCGGGGATTCACCGCTCACCTACGAGTGTGGATATCCTATGTGATCTGAAGTAATAATAGTGTATGGAATCTCTGGCCAGAGTATGAGATGTACGTTGGAGAAGAAGTTTTCCAAATGGTACACGCGATACCACTATTATATGTATCACATAGTTATTGAATTAATATGCAACCCTCGATGAACCAATGGTTGCAGATTCGATCGGGATATATGAGATGAAGGGACCGTACTGTACGTTAATCATAATCAACTGGTTCTTGTAGGCACTAATATCAGTGATACTTAGGGGATCATGAGGGGATGCTACTAGATGCTTTTACCATGATCCGATGGGTACAATCAGAAATGAGTTCTGACATTCTTGATCAAGGTGTTGATGAAAAGAATGGGGCTAACTAGGGTAAGCCAGAATAAGAACAAATGTTATTCTGAATCACAAGGAGTTGTGAACCCACGGCTAGTTGTATCCCTAAACCATTGAGGGTCACACAAGTACTGGATCGTTTGTTCCCGTTGAGAGAATAAATTCAAGGAGTTGAATTTGTATTGTAATATAGTAAATTCAAGGAGTTGAATTTATGATAATTAAATTTTGAGAAAATAAATTCAAGGTGTTGAATTTATGAGATAGTAAATTCAAGAAGTTGAATTTATGAAATTTGGAGAGAATAAATTCAAGGAGTTGAATTTATAAAATTTGAGGATTTAATTTATTAAACTCAAAAGTTGAGTTTATTAAATATTAAATTTTGGAGGTGATTAATTCAAGAAGTTGAATTTTTATAATAAATTCAAATGTTGAATTTATAAGAGATTTAAATCAAATGTAATGAGTATATGTATAATGGGCTTGTAAGAGTACAAGACCAACATACATATTATTAAGGTTCTTAATTGGACTTTAAAAAATTAATTAATTAATTAAACTAGTTGGACTAGAATAATTAATTGATTAAGCCCATTAATTATTTAATTTATTAATGAGCCCTAAGCTTATATATATGTGTATTAGGCTTAAGATTAATAAGAATTCATTCATAATTTTTTGAAAAACCCTAGCCTCCAAGAGAACACAATTTTCGAAAAACACTCCCCTCTCCTCTCATAGAATTTCGGTCCTCTCCTTTTTGAAAAGGAGTTTGAGCCGTCTCTCAAACTTTGATCTCCAACGTGAAACTTCTTCTAATTTTTCTAGTGCAAATTAGAAGAGGAACAAATCATCTAGTCGTTGACATGATTAGAAGATTGAGGAAAGGAGTCCTTGAAGAAAGTTTGTAGGGATTCATCAAGAGCTATATCCGCCTAAACCGGATTAGTTGGAGCCAAGTGATTTAACTCACCAAAGGTAATTATAAAACCATACGAGTGCCTAAAACAAATATATTTTGATTGTCAAAATAAAATAAAAATTTTAAAACTTCCGCTGCGTTTGGGCACGAGAAAACCGAGATCCAACAATAATTTCGGACAAGGTGATTTACCCAAATTGTTGGAATAGTCATTAACCTTACAAGTTTATGGGAAAATTGCCACAGTACGTACGTAGCAGCAAATATAAACAAACAAAAACACAACAAAACCACATCCATCATGTGGGATTCCACGTGAATATATAACAGCACACCCTTAAACAAAATATTAGATTTTTTTGTCAAACAAAATATATATTAGAATTTAAAATATGAATTGCAAGCAAATATTAATTAGCATATTCTTTGATATTACTATATATAGTGTATGTATGCTAGCTTGCTAATGCATACAATATCACCAATTAGTAGTAAGTGATTCAATGGCACTGCCCGGTGAAGAAGAGTCCACTCATGAGCTTCTTATGGCTCACGCTCAAGTTTGGAATCACATCTTCAAATTCATGTTGCCCATGTCCCTAAAATGTGCGATTGAATTAAATATACCAGATATCATCAAAAATCATGGCAAGCCAATGACCCTTTCTGAATTAATCTGTGCTCTCCCCATCAACAAAGCCAAATCTCATTGCATTCATCGTATAATGCGTGTTTTGGTACATTCCAAGTTCTTCATCAAAGTTGATACCAAGAACGAAAACAAACAAAACGAGGGTTATTGGCTAACACCGTCGTCTAAACTCCTTCTGAAAGACTCGCCCTGGTGCGTTTCACCTTTTTTGCTACTCATACTCGACCCAATTCTGATGAAGCCATGCAATAGTATAAGTGAATGGTTGGCAGATGATCGTGTAACAGCGTTTGAAACGACGCATGGGTTGATGTTCTGGGAGCAAGCAAAGACAGTTACCGGCATGAATGAGCTGTTTAATGAAGCTATGGCTGGTGATGCACGGTTCGTGAGCTGTGTAATGCATAAAGAATTTGAGAGGTTGTTCGAGGGAGTGGAGTCTTTGGTCGATGTAGGAGGTGGGACGGGGACGATGGCTAAAGCTATTGCTGATGCATTCCCTGAGATGAAGTGCACAGTTCTTGATCTCCCACATGTTGTTTCTGGCTTGGAGGGGGTCAGTAACTTGAACTATGTTGGGGGAGACATGTTCACGGAAATTCCTACAGCTGATGTTGTTTTACTAAAGGTATGTGCAATACTCTTATATTATACGTAAATATTAGATTTTTTTAGTCAAACCAATCAAATATCTGAGGACATCTCAATCAATAAATATGTCTAAAAATGAAAGTGACAGATGATTTAAAAGTCTAAAATTACAAACCTGATGAATTTTGTGCTGTTTTAATTGTAAAAAAATAATCTTGTTTTTCAACCAAGTACAATATGCGTCAACCTGGACCAAAAAAACATCATTTTTCCCTTCAATTTGCTTTTCTTTTTCAATATTTGACCAAAGAGTCATATTCATGACAATATATATTAATGTGGTACAAACAACTAACAGTGGATACTACACGATTGGAACGACAAAGATTGCATCAAAATATTAAAGAAAAGCAAAGATGCAATCCCCGGAAAGGAGAGGGGAGGAAAGGTGGTAATCATCGATATAATTTTGGGGCATAACGAAGAAAACGATACAGTAAAAGAAGATCAACTCTTCTTCGATATCGCAATGATGGTTTACTTGAATGGAAAAGAAAGAAATGAGAAAGAATGGAAGAAGCTGTTTCTTGATGCTGGTTTCAGTAGCTACAACATTATTCCATCATTAGGTGTGAGATCTATTATCGAAGTTTATCCTTGAATCTACATACACATTTAATTTGGTGTCAATTATATATGTCATAAATATAAGTAATAATTTGTCGGCCCATTGTTCCATTTTAATATGTCGCATGTTGTGATTCGTTGGATGGTTTAATTAATTTGCACGATTCGGATGATCTTTCAATGTTGAACTGCACAGGCTTATTGGTAAAATGTGATAATATAATGTTTTGGTCTGTAATTTATTATCCTTCATAGCTCCTATACAACAAATACATCTTTGATATATAAACTTATAGATAGTCATGTTTTCAATTTGGAACATATTATGTTGTAATACAGAAAAAAAATGGAAGTAATTATTGTGATGGAGACACTCACAACATATATTGTGAAAAAAATCGGGAGAGATGACGATCCTTGTTTTTAAAAGATTTTAAGTGAAGTAGATTTGAAAACAAATGGTACTCACTGAACAAACATCTACTGAGATTGTTTAAAATTTAAGCAACGAGGGTCGAAAGTTAGACTCGATCATAAGAACCATGGAACCAAAATAGTGAACATGTGGTTCAGTTCTAGTTCTCAAATTAAACTAAGGAACCTCAACCATAAATTAATTTAAAATTTTAATATCTCTTAGTATATATATAGATACCTTAAATTATATTATTAAACTATTTAATCTTTATAAATTAAATTTTCACCTCTTATTTTTATTTCTTGTGGAATAAAAACTAAAAATTAAAATTATTTTATGACATCATTGTTAAATAATTAGTTTCATCGTCTCACATATTGTGTTATTTTTTTTAAAATTTAAACGAATAAAATTTTTGTTCAAACTATAACCAAAGCTATTAGAAATCGAAATCGGAACCGTATCCAAGCGGTTTGGTTTTGGTTCCATCTTTAATTAAAATGGAAACCATGGGTTTGGAATCGTGGTTAAGCCCTCTAGATATGGAGTCTCTAATTGTAAAAGTACAATTAATGTTTATAATAATGTTTTTCTTCATAGATTGTTTCATAGTTTACGTTGCTTGTCCGACCATATTAAAAACCTCTTTATTGCTTAATTTAAATTTCAATTACTACAAAAAATAAAATCTATGTTTATATAATTTTTCATTGCAAGTAGATATATTAAACTTATCTTATTTAGCATATAATAACATATAATAATTTTAGATAATTACATTAATGTATATTACTACTTCACAATATGTTCATGCTTGCATGAAATTTTCAAGATTAATGAAGAACATGACTCTAGGAAGCATAAAAATAATTTTTTTTCAAAACTAAAAAAAATATTGAAACTCGTAACAGAGTCTTAATTTTTATTAACGCATACGAAACACTTGTTATACCGTTAGAGATATTTAAAAAGCAAAAATATTTAAACAAAAGGATAAGATCTAACACTTAAAAGTGATGATAAAACAACAAATTAAAATCTAAAATGTAGACGATGAAAGATATATGTGGAAAAAATAAAAACAAATGATTGATATCAAACAAATTACAAGAGACCGGAATAAAGATGCTGAAAAGATGGTTTCATATCATGAGAAATAATAAGTAAAAATAATAAAAATATAAAATCATGAGTTATTAATTAAGATAAATGAAAGAGAATTTAAAATAAAAATATTCTTTAAAAAATATTGTGTATGCCTGTATAAAAAAAATCTAATTTGCTAATGTAAATATATAACTAAATAATTAACTATATTTATCATATTAACGTTCAAACAAAATAAATAAATACAAATTGACATTACATTAATTCATTTAGATAATTAATTTTAACAAAGTCAGATATTAAATTAGCAAAAAAAAACTTTTCAGGTAGGATCCCCTAAATTCCAAAAAATTCACACAGACTTGATTTAAATTATTATTTTCATTATAAATGATAAAAGAACGTACTAGTTGTCTTGAACAATTCCACTCATTCACATATCATATTATTATGTATAAGACTATCAATTAATCGAATCTAGCTGGATATGACAAAAAAAAATAAAGCTTGAATTCGGTTCGAATTAGTTTTATTCGGGTTCTCATTTCGAGTTTAAGCTCGAGTTCGGTTTGAAGTTTGAAAATTTTAAAATTTTTGCTTGTATTCGATCGGTTCGAATTAAAGCTTGAGTTCGAGTTCGGCTCGATGATTCGAACATGTTCGTGAAATATTTGAATCATTGTTCGAAAATAAGTACTCGAAATTTATTTATTTAATATATAATTATATTATATTAATAAAATATTAAGATTCACCAACGGCTCGCGAACTATCAAATATAATAATTTGGGCTCAAGTTCGACTCGAAAAAAGTTCGAGTTAGGCTAGAATTCGATAGCTTGAATATGAAACAAATATTTTTCAAGTCAGCTCGAAAAACTTGTAAACCTGCTCAATTCGTTTACATAATTAATTATGTATATATCAAGAAGATATTTTATTTGCGTCGTGAACCATATCATACATAAAACAATCAATTGTACAACCAAGTAATCTATAATATACCAGACAAACTTAATCATAGAGAGATTTTTGTTTTAAAAATTATATATCATCATTAATTTTTAGTGGTGGTAGGAAATTATTTTTGTCTAGCTTTACATAAACATCTATATATATTTTGTTTATTAAATCAAATAACGTCTGCTTATCGTGGTATTTTCATATTGCTACAAGTCACTATCAATTCAGATTGTGTGTATCATTTTAACATTGTTTACTCCTCTGATTGTGACAATTACATATTTCACGAATCTCTTAAACCAAAAAGGAAATTAAACACAGCTAAACCTAATACACAGTGTAATCAATAATGTTCTCGATTTGATGAGAGAGAGCCATTCACACTTCTTCAACCATTTGGATTGTTATTTTCCCACAATTATGTCTCGTTACGTTCATGAGAATGAAATCTATTCATTCATTAAACGAAGTTTAGATTTATCTCAAAATGCTTGCCGGTAGTTTCATCAAAGTGCATCATTTATATATTAAGCTGCACTCGATCACAAGATTTATAACAAATCCTGTATGTTCGAGGAAACTGGATCATGAGACTGGGCGCAATGAAATATTCTATAAGCAGCAAACCCGCGTATCGATTTTTACCTTACAACAATGATTAACCCAAGTAAATAAAATCATTTATCGTGTGCATGCTTATAAACTCACTCATATTACCCCAACATTATTATAATTTCGGGCAAGGTGATATGGACATTTTAACCAGTCGGTGGCCTCATGAAACCACAGCAAATAGTCATAGGAGTAACACTATAATAATTAAACAAAACCCGACAAAACCACACCCATCAGGTGGGATCCCGCGATATAACACCCTTAAACAAAATAGTAGATATGAATTGTATGCAAATATTAATTAGCATATTCTTTGACATTACTATATATGGTGTATGTATGCTAGCTAGCTAATGCATACAAAAATCACCAATTAGTAGTAAGTGATTCAATGGCACTGCTCCGTGAAGAAGAGTCCACTCATGAGCTTGTTATTGCTCACGCTCAAGTATGGAATCACATCTACAAATTCATTCTGCCCATATCCCTAAAATGTGCGATTGAATTAAATATACCAGATATCATCAAAAATCATGGCAAGCCAATGACCCTTGCTGAATTAATCAGTGCTCTCCCCATCAACAAAGCCAAATCTCATTGTGTTCATCGTATAATGCGTGTTTTAGTCCACTCCAAGTTCTTCATCAAAGTTGATACCAAGGACGAAAACAAACAAAACGAGGGTTATTGGCTGACACCGTCTTCTAATCTCCTTCTTAAAGACTCACCCTTGTGTGTTGCACCTTTTTTGCTAGCCGTACTTGACCCAAATCTGATGGGGCAATGCTATAGTATAAGTGAATGGCTGACAGATGATCGTGCAACAGCATTTGAAACGACGTATGGGTTGATGTTCTGGGAGAAAGCAAAGACAACGAACAGCCTGAATGAGCTGTTCAACGAAGCCATGTCTTGTGATTCACGGTTCGTGAGCCATGTGATGCTTAAAGATTGTGAGAAGTTGTTCGAGGGAGTGGAGTCTTTGGTCGATGTAGGAGGTGGAACGGGGACGATGGCTAAAGCTATTGCTGATGCATTCCCTGAGATGAAGTGCACAGTTCTTGATCTCCCACATGTTGTTTCTGGCTTGAAGGGGTTCCGTAACTTGAACTATGTTGGGGGAGACATGTTCGCGGAAATTCCTACAACTGATGTTGTTTTACTGAAGGTATGTGCAACTCTCTTATGTTATACGTAAATATGAGATTTTTTTAGTCAAACCAATCAAATATCCGAGGACATCTCGATCTATTAACATGACTAAAAAAGAAACTGACAGATGATTTAAAAGTCTAAAATTACAAACCCGATGAATTTTGCGCTGTTTTAATTGGAAAAATATAATCTTGTTTTTTTACGTAAGTACAATATGTGACAACCTGGACCAAATAAAAACATCATTTTTCCTTTCAATTTCCTTTTCTTTTTTAATATTTGACCGAATAGTACTCATATTGACAATATATATTCATGTGGTACAAACAATTAACAGTGGATACTACACGATTGGAACGACAAAGATTGCATCAAAATATTAAAGAAATGCAAAGATGCAATCCTCAGAAAGGAGAGGAGAGGAAAAGTGGTAATCATCGACATAGTTTTGGGGTATAACGAAGAAAACGATACAATAAAAGAAGATCAACTCTTCTTTGACGTCGCCATCATGGTTGATCNGTAATAATTTGTTGATCGGCCCATTGTTCCATTTTAATATGTCGCATGTTGTGATTCATTGGATGGTTTTATTAATTTGTACGATTCGGATGATCTTTCAATGTTGAGCTGCACCGGCTTATTGGTAAAATGTAATAATAAAATGTTTTGGTCTGTAATTTATTATCCTTCATATATAGCTCCTATATACAACAAATAAATCTTTGATAAACTTAGATAGTCAAGTTTTCAATTTGAAATATATTATGTTACAATATTAAAAAAAATTATTGGAAGTAATTATTGTAATGAAAATGACCACAACATATATTGTGAAAAATAACCTGGAGAGAAAGATCCTTATTTTTAAAATATTTTAAATGAAGGAAATTTGAAAACGAGTGGTATTCATTGAACAAATATCTACTAAAATTGTTTAAGATAAACACTGAGGGTCGAAGGTAAATCCGACCATAGTTTTCAATAACCGTGAAACCAAAATTAAACTAAATCATTTTCTTTGTTTCAATTCCAAGATGGGAACTAGAATACGGAACATATGGTTCAATTCCGGTTCCCAAAAATAAAAAACCTCAACCACATGAAACCGGTATTAGAATCATAAATTAATTTAAAATTTTAATATCTTTTAGTATATATAGATACCTTAAATTGTCACGCCCCAGAACGGGGGTTGGTTGACATCGGTGTTGCTCTTAAATTTACATTCGAAAACAACAAGCCTCAGAAGTACGAAATTCAGAAACCAATCTTTTTATTCATAAATACTGAATATCTCCATGTCTGATACAAACTCAAATAATTTATGTTTTACATCGGAAATGTAAAACAAACCAGACATAACAATGTCTTACAGATGCAGCGGAAAAGAACGTAAATAAAACTGAGAATTAACAATCTTCTTCACCAGCCCCAGAACTGGATTTTCTCCTCTTCTGCTAGCCTTTCTTCATCGTTCATATCTGGGATGATTTGGTGGGTGAGTGATATGGTTGTCACTCAGTAAGCGGGGGCGGGAATAACTCCCAGTTTTCAAAACTATTTTTAACAGAGACAGTAATACGAAAAATATACAGGAATTCTTATTTTCAGAACAGAAATCAGTATTCAGTATTCAGTAATCAGTAATCAGAAATCAGAAATTTTACAAGCACTGAGCACGTTCGTGAATTTCATGGCTAAACTGATATCAGTCCCCTATATGTTCTCTCTTCTAAGGGGTGAGGCTAGTAATCAGTAATCAGTAATGTTCAGAATATATATTCCTACCATTAGTTCACTAGGTTTCAGTGCTTCAAAAATCAGAGATAAGAAATATATATGCTTTGCTTCAAAACAGGAATTATCAAACTGATTTCAAGATATTTATACATAAACCCACTTACCGTAATTTGCTAGAGATTTCGGTTGAAGTCTGGAAATCAAATTGCTCTTGCTATTGGATTTTACAGCTCGAACAAGACACTCTCTTAGCTCGAAAATTCAAGTTATCACTCAAGATTTGTGTAGACTTGTCAAATTGGGTCAGGTCCGTCGGGCCGGCCCGTCCCGCTATAAAAATTAAGCGGGTTGGGTTGATAAAATATCAGCCCGTTTGGAGGTGGGCCAAATGGGCTGAGCCCGTTTGTGTTGCGGGCCAAGATGGATCGAGCCCAAACGGGGCGGGTTGGCCCGCCAAATTAGGGTAGAATTTTTTTTTATATATTTTTAAGTTTTAAGTTTTATATAAAAATTGGAATAAATCTCTTACGCCTTCATCACTCTCTTATCTTATTTCTTTCTTTTTTTTCTCTTTGGCCTCGCTTCCATTACTCACTCTGATAAAATCTGAATCTCTGTAAATTTTATTTATGAATCTTAAAGAGAAGAAATCTCTGCAAATTTTATTCATGAATCTTCAAGGGAAGAAATTTTTGTAAATTTTATTCATGAATCTTAAAATAATTTTTAAGCATAACAGTTGTTTGTGAACCTAAGAGCGGTTTCGTTTGAACTCCGACGTGTTGTAGTGAAATTTTGTGGACCCAGCGGAGGTTTGATAATTATGTGTATTGTTGAACACATAATATTTTCTAAATTTACAATCGTCTATTTCCTCGACTTTCTATCCTTTTCCATATCTCAATTTTCATGTTTGGTTTAAGCACTTTACTTTTTATAGATTATGTTGATGCTTTCTTATTTTCTTATTTCAATGTTTTTAAGTATTTTATGAAGCTATTTGACTGAAATATATTTTTCTTCTATGTTTACTGCGATATTGTTTAGTATTTTTTTCTTAAAAAAATAAGCGGGTCAGCCCGCCTAGCCCGCAGCCCAAGGTGGGTTGGGCTGGGTTGGCCATTTAGAGGCCCACCCCGCCCAGCCTAATGGCGGGTTGCGGCGGGTGGCGGGCTGGCCCGCCCCGCCAGCCCGTTTTGACATCTCTAGATTTGTGTAACAACAATTTCAGATTGAGGGTGCTATTTATAGGCCAATTTCTAACTGTTGGTCTTCCTATTAATGATCATAATCTGACATTAACAGCTTTTATTCCATGTTAATGCTTCAGTTACAAGTCTAAGCTGAATCAGTAACTGTCTGCTGGAATCTCGCTCTTCTGCTGCTGGATTTTATCTGTTGTCTGTTGCTGGATTTTAATCTGCTGGATTCTAATGTGCTGGAAAAACACCAGCTTCTGAAATATTAACTTCTGCTGGAAATTTTGCATTGCTGCTGAAATGCTGGAAATTCGGGTTCTCACATTCCTCCCTCATTATGAGAAGTTTCGTCCTCGAAACTTGGCTATACATGATCCTCAAAGAGATAAGGGTATCGTTCTCGCATCTTTTCTTCCAATTTCCAAGTAGCTTCTCTTTCGGTGTGATTGGACCATTGTATTTTGACATATGGAATAGTTCGTCGTCTCAGTACTTGGTCTTTGTTATCCACAATCCGAATCGGAACTTCTTCGTACTTCAATTCTTCATTTAACTTTCCTTCGACCAGAAGTGGTCCGGACTCGAGAATATGACTTGGATCGGAGATATATCTTCTCAGCTGTGAAACGTGGAAAACATTATGGATTCTTGACATATCAGGGGGAAGTGCTAATCTGTAAGCAAGTGTTCCCACTTTTTCAAGAATTTCAAATGGTCCGACGTATCTGGGATTCAGTTTCCCAGCCTTATTGAATCGTATTACACCCGTCATGGGTGACACTTTCACATATGCCTTCTCTCCAACTTCAAATTTCACGGGTCTTCTTTTCATGTCAGCCCACCTTTTCTGTCGATCTTGTGCAGCTTTTAATCTCTCCTTGATCACAACAACTTTATCCACTGTTTCCTGGATTAGTTCGGGTCCAACGATGGCTTTTTCCCCTACTTCATCCCAATACAGTGGTGATCGACATTTTCGTCCATATAGAGGTTCGTATGGTGCCATTCCAATGCTGCTGTGGTAAGTATTATTGTATGCGAACTCGATAAAAGGCAGATGTTCGTTCCAATTACCATTGAAGTCCAGAGCACAAGCTCTCAGCATATCCTCAAGAGTTTGAATTGTCCTCTCTGTTTGGCCGTCGGTCTGAGGGTGATAAGCCGTACTAAGCGTAACTTTAGTCCCCATAGCTTGTTGAAAGCTCTTCCAAAAACGGGACGTAAATCTAGGATCTCTGTCGGAAAGTATGCTAGCTGGAACTCCATGCAATCGTACGATCTCATTCATGTACAATGTGGCTAGCTTGTCCAAATTATAGTTCATGCGGACAGGTAAGAAATGCGCAGATTTTGTGAGTCTATCTACAATTACCCATATTCCGTCATGACCTTGTCTCGACTTTGGTAAACCAACTACAAAATCCATGGAAATATGTTCCCATTTCCATTCCGGGATTTCTAATGGTTGAAGAAGTCCACCAGGTCTCTGGTGTTCTGCCTTGACTTGCTGGCACACGTGACACTTAGAAACAAACATTGCCACGTCCTTCTTCATTCCACTCCGCCAAAAATTTTTCTTCAAATCTCTGTACATCTTGGTACTGCCAGGATGGACTGAAAATTTTGACTTATGTGCTTCGAACATTACTTCTTGTCGAAGGTTATCGATGTCTGGTACGCACAATCGTCCTTTCATCCACAAGATTCCTTTGTTATCCGTCTCGAAATATGGTGTTTCCCTTCTTTGGATTGCTCTTTCAATTTCACCAAAACGGAATCTCTATCTTGACTTATCTTGGTTGTCTCTTGAAGACATGGTTGTGCTGAAAGTGATGCTAGGATAACCTTACTCGTATCCTTTCTACTTAAAGCATCTGCTACCTTGTTGGCTTTGCCTGGGTGGTAGCTTATCGTCAAGTCGTAATCTTTCATGAGTTCAATCCACCGTCTTTGTTTCATATTTAGTTCTTTTTGAGTGAACAAATATTTGAGACTTTGGTGATCTAATAAAATCTCGCACTTGGCTCCATAAAGATAATGTCTCCAAATTTTTAGCGCGAACACCACTGCAGCTAGTTCGAGGTCATGTGTTGGGTAATTCTGTTCATACGGCTTCAACTGCCTTGACGCGTATGCAATCACCCTTCCCTCTTGCATGAGTACACATCCTAAGCCTCCTTTAGATGCATCACTGTAGATGGTGTAGTCTTTGCCGTCAGTTGGCAATACCAACACCGGAGTGGAGGTAAGCTTCTTCTTCAAGTCTCGAAGCTTTGCTCACATTCTTCACTCCATTGAAATTTAGAGTTCTTCTGTGTGAGCTTGGTGAGGGGTATGGCTATTGAAAAGAATCCTTCAACAAATTTTCGATAATAGCCTGCTAATCCCAAAAAGCTTTGAATTTCTGTCACATTATTTGGTCTAGGCCAATTTGAGATTGCTTCAACTTTCTTAGGGTCCACAGATACTCCTGCTGCTGATATTATTTGTCCCAAGAATGTGACGCTCTCTAACCAGAATTCGCATTTCTTGAACTTGGCGAACAGCTCCTTTTCTTTAAGCGTCTGGAGGGTGGGGCGAAGATGTTCCTCATGATCTTCCTTACTTTGTGAATACACAAGGATGTCGTCTATGAATACAACCACACACCTATCAAGGTAAGGTTTGAAGACTCTATTCATGAGGTCCATGAAAGCTGCGGGGGCATTAGTCAGTCCAAATGGCATTACTGTAAACTCGTAATGGCCGTATCTCGTCCTGAAGGCTGTTTTAGGAATATCTTCTGCTTTGACCTTCAGTTGGTGATAGCCTGACCTTAAGTCGAGCTTGGAAAAGACTGTAGCTCCTTTGAGTTGGTCAAACAAGTCATCTATCCTTGGAAATGGGTATTTATTCTTGATTGTGATCTTATTCAGTTCTCTGTAATCGATACACAATCTCATGCTTCCGTCCTTCTTTACGAACAGGACAGGAGCTCCCCACGGGGATGCACTTGGTCGGATTTGCTTCTTATCCAACAACTCTTGAAGTTGCTCTTTGAGTTCTTTTAATTCTGCTAGGGCCATTCTGTATGGTGCTTTTGAGATCGGTGCAACCCCAGGAATCAAGTTGATCTCAAACTCCACTTCACGGTCGGGGATTGTGTCCGGGAGTTTTTCAGGAAAGACATCCGGAAACTTTTGTACTACCGGAATCTCTTCTAGTGCAAGTGCAGCTTCTTGTTTTACCTCGCTTAACATGGCTAGGTAAACTTATTCTCCACTTTTCATGGCTTTCCAAGTTTGAGAAGCAGAAAGAAGAGTCTTTCGTTTTTTGGTCTTGCCATGAAATAAAATTTTCTCTTGGTGTGGAGCTTGGATGGTTACCGTCTTTCCATGACAGTCTACTAAAGCATGATTCTTGGCTAACCAATCCATTCCAAGAATTACATCGAATTCCACCATGTTCAGTTGGATTAGGTTTGCCTTGAAATTCTGATTATCTATGAGAACACCAATATCCCGATATAGAGTGCGAGTTTCTAAAGTCCGATTTGCAGGAGTTGCTACTCTATATGGTTCTTCCAAATTATCAGGCTTAGTTCCTAACTTCTTGGCAAATCTCTTAGACATGAATGAATGAGTAGCACCACAATCAAATAATACATAAGCAGGCATATTATTGATTTGAATGGTACCTGCTACGACATCATTTGAGTTGTCAGCCTCTTCTTGAGTGAGAGCATAGACTCGAGCATTTGCCTTGTCCTCCGTAGGCTTGTTTGGAGTTTGTTCCACCTGCTGGACCATTCTTTGGATCTAGAAAAGGGCATTGACCAATACGGTGGCCCAACTTTCCACAACGAAAACAAGCTCCAGAATTCTTACGGCATTCACCAGTGTGAGCGAATCCACAACTTTGGCATTTGACTCATTCTTTGCTTGATTGAGAAGAAGTGGTTCTTTTGGCTGGAGCACTGGTGAATTGATTGCTTGAAAACCTAGGCCTCTTGAATTGTTGGCCCGGTTGGTACTGGCTTGACTGAGGACGTTTGAGTTTGTTCTCACCTTCACGCCTCTTGATATCATTCTCAGCCCTGATGGCGGCTCCCATCAATTCATCAAAACTATTGGGCTCGTTAACCGCAAGGGCAGATTGAATGCGGCTGTTCAATCCCTTCTTGAAGCGATGTATCTTCAAGGCCTCGTCTTCCATGATGGTTGGGGAATAAGTTCCCAATGAGTGGAACTTGGATGAATACTCCACCGCAGTCATGTTTGGTTCTTCAACTAAGCTTTCAAATTCTGACAGCTTCTGTACTCGAACTGCTGTCGGAAAGTACTGCCTCAGGAATGCCTCTCGGAACCTTTGCCAGGTAATAGGTCCCGTCCCTAACATAGCTGGTGAGATTCCTTCCCACCATTTGGCGGTTCTATCCACAAGAAAAGGTGTAATCACATCTACCTTGATCTCTTGTGGAACCTCAAGTAGTCGAAGATGGTTCTCCACCTCCTTCATCCGATTTTGTCCGACCTCGGGATCGGGACTTCCATCAAAGTTTGAGACTCTTGCTCTTCGTAGGGACTCATAGTGCTGCTTAGTCCCATTCTGAGCTAGAGGTGGTGGCGGTGGCTGATTAGCATTCGGGTTAACAAACCCTTGTAGCGTGGTTGCCACAATCGTGGCCATAACCATCAAATCAGCCTGACTGAGACCGATTGCTGGTGGTTGTTGTTGTTGTTGTTGTGCGTCCTCATCGTTGTGGTTGTTGTTACGGTTTCCATAACGAGGATTGCGGTTGTTTCTTACAGGTCTTCCGTCTATTTTCTAAAATTATGAAAGTTCTAAGGTTTTGACATAATAGAGACTAAACAAGGAAGCATAATGATTGAGTAATTGCTCAAAAGAAATTTAAATATGAACCCAATAGATAGAAATAAATTTTATTGATTTCCCACAAAAGTGCAATTACAACTGAAATTCGAAATGCTAACAGAAATGCCAATGGAACAAATGTTATTACAAAGAACGACTACTGATGGTCTAATCTACCACTTCTCCTAATCCCAAATCCATAGGATCCTCCTCTATTTCTTCTTCTTCTTCGGGATCCTCCTCGGGTTCAACTTCATGGTTGGCTGCTACTGCTTCTAGATGTTCAATATGACCATGCAGAACTGCATTCTGGTCGCTAAGAACTTCAACGGTGTTCTGCAACTCATGAATCTGAGCATCAGTTTGTTCACAATACTGGTTATGCTGGTGCACGAGTTGGTGCTTTTGATCCTTAAGCACTTGGATCTTCTCAATCAAGTTATCACGTAACTCGATGAACTCTGCAACTGTCTCTTGAGATGTTTCGAACTCTTCCTGAACTCTCCTATTCCTCTCTTCTGCCTCATGCAGATAGTGAGCATAACGTTGAACATCACCTCTCAAGTGATCTGCTTGACGCTGTAACTCATCTTTGTCCAGCTCTAAGCAGTAGTTATGTCCCTTGAGCTTCTCTAGCTTCCTCTCTAAGCTCTTAATATAGCTATTCTGGTCAGTCATATCCTACATCCAAAACATGAGAGTGAAGGTTCAGAAATGATTTCAAGAGTATAGGTCAAGTTATAGACAAGTACTGGAATGAACAGAATCAGTAAGCCTATAACCTTCAATAGCAGAAAATAGCTCAAAATTTTTCGGTCTCAGAATTGCGTGAAAAATTTACTAAAAATCCTTCACATCAAGAACATGAATTGTACTAAGTTTGGAACAAAAATACTAAGCCGTTTAGAAATGAAAATTCCTCAAAGTTTCGAAAAATTGGAAAATTTTACGAAAATGACGATATCACCATCTAAACGAAGGATTTTGGGGTTCGTCGGCGGTGCTAAAAAGATTAAAATTAGTTTAGATCCTCCTCGTCGAGAGCTTTCCAATGCATACTTTTAATAATAAAAATTCCTCCTGGATCAAAAGTTATGGCTGTTTGAAATTTGCGCGAAAAACACCTCAACTTCCATGCCATTTGCAAGGTCTACTGCATGCGCTTGCTGGAATTCACTGTCTACTGCAATTATGATGCTACTGCAACCAGTCTGCTGCTTTTCCAGCATTTTATGCTGCTTTCCAGCACTGTTAGAACTAATCTGCTGCATTCCGGGTTTACTGACCCAGTCTTCTACATACAGATCTACCGATTTCCAACTACTGGTTCTGGTTTTGGCTACTGGTTTTGGGTCTACTGATTTTCGGTCATCTGCTGGTTCCGGTCTACTGATTTTGGCCTACTGAAATTTTTTTTTCTACTCATTTTAGACATACTGCTGAAACACTCAGAACTCTACTGCATTCTGATTTGTTTTCCTTACCGATTTTCCTAACTGTACATAGTTAGTATATCTTTTCAGTAGTCTATTACAGTAGCTTATTTTCAGTAGTCTATTACAGTAGTTTATCATAACTAATTTTCAGAAGTCTATCAGAACTTATTATTTCTAGTTCCTCATCCCCAGATTATGAAACCTGGTTCTGCTCTGATACCACTTCAATGTCACGCCCCAGAACGGGGGTTGGTTGACATCGGCGTTGCTCTCAAATTTACATTCGAAAACAACAAGCCTCAGAAGTACGAAATTCAGAAACCAGTCTTTTTATTCATAAATACTGAATATCTCCATGTCTGATACAAACTCAAATAATTTATGTTTTACAGCGGAAATGTAAAACAAACCAGACATAACAATGTCTTACAGATGCAGCGGAAAAGAACGTAAATAAAACTGAGAATTAACAATCTTCTTCACCAGCCCCAGAACTGGATTTTCTCCGCTTCTTCTAGCCTTTCTTCATCGTTCCTATCTGGGATGATTTGGTGGGTGAGTGATATGGTTGTCACTCAGTAAGCGGGGGCGGGAATAACTCCCAGTTTTCAAAACCATTTTTAACAGAGACAGTAATACGAATAATATACTTGAATTCTTATTTTCAGAACAGAAATCAGTATTCAGTATTCAGTAATCAGTAATAAGTAATCAGAAATTTTACAAGTAAGCACTAAGCACGTTCGTGAATTTCATGGCTAAACTGATATCAGTCCCCTATATGTTCTCTCCTCTAAGTGGTGAGACCAGTAATCAGTAATCAGTAATGTTCAGAATATATATTCCTAACATTAGTTCACTAGGTTTCAGTGCTTCAAAAATCAGATATCAGAAATATATATGCTTTGCTTCAAAACATGAATTATCAAACTGATTTCAAGATATTTATACATAAACCCAGTTACCGTAATTTGCTAGAGATTTCGGTTGAAGTCTGGAAATCTGATCGCTCTTGCTACTGGATTTTACAGCTCGAACAAGACACTCACTTAGCTCGAAAATTCAAGTTATCACTCAAGATTTGTGTAACAACAATTTCAGATTGAGGGTGCTATTTATATGCCAATTTCTGACTGTTGGTCTTCCTATTAATTATCATAATCTGCCATTAACAGCTTTTATTCCATGTTAATGCTTCAGTTACAAGTCTAGGCTGAATCAGTAATTGTCTGCTGGAATCTCGCTCTTCTGCTGCTGGATTTTATCTGTTGTCTGCTGCTAGATTTTAATCTGCTGGATTCTAATCTGCTGGAAAAACACCAGCTTCTGAAATATTAACTTCTGCTAGAAATTTTGCATTGCTGCTGAAATGCTGGAAATTCGGGTTCTCACATAAATTATATTATTAAACTATTTAATCTTTACATATTCAATTTTGACTTCTTATATTTATTTCTTTTTAAATAAAACTAAATATTAACATTGTTTCTTGATATCATTATTAAACAATTAGTTTCATCGTCTGTATTATTATTTTTTTTAAAATTTAAACGAATAAATTTTCGTTCAAACCATAACCGAAACTATTATAAATCTGAATCGGAACCGTATCTAAGTTGTTTGGTTTTGATTTCACTTTAATTAAAACTGAAACCACCAGTTTGGAATCGTGGTCAAGCCTCCGGATATGGAGTACTGATTAATTGTACAAGTAATATTAGTGATTATAATAATATTTTTCTTAATAGATTGTTTGATGGTTGGGTGTGGTCTCATGGCCTACTAATATTGTCCGATCACATTACAAATTAAATCTTTTTATCAACTTTATGCTTCATTTAAATTTTATTACGACAACAACAAAAAATATCTATGTTTATAAAATTTTCATTGCAGATAGATATATTAAAATTATATTTTTTAGCATGTATAAAAAATATTTTTAGGTAATTACATGAATTCATATAATTATTTCAAAATATGTGCATGAAGTGAAGAACAAATCAAAATCATTAGATTAAGCTTGCTACAAATTTTCAAGATTAATGAAGAATATAACTCTAGAACACATGAAATAATTTAAATTTATTTTCAAATTAGAAAAAATATATTTAAAAACGGAATTTTAATTTTTATTGACGAAGCAATTGATAAACCATAGGAGATTATCAAAAAGCCAAAATATTTAACAAAAGGATATGCGTAACAACCAGATCACGAAAGTATGAAAGAAAGTAGATATGTGCGTAGATAAATTCATACATATTCATAAATATATCAAATAAATAAAATAATTATAATAAATAATAATAACCAAAATAATCAAATGTATGAAATATTCATATTTGAACGCATAGAAAAAAGTGTTACATCAAATATTGATGGGAGTCACCTCTTTGACCCACGACAGTCACTCTAGAAACCAATATAATTACTGCAATATTATTGATTTCACTTGAATTGTAGCAATTTACTGTTTTTCCTCTCGTGATACATCATATTGAATTATTATATTGTTACATTATAGTTCGAATTGTTATAAGAAGTAAGTCAAACTTATGTCATCACTAAGTACTAAAAGACTTAACCTCTATTATCATTTCTATTATTGTAAATGTCAAATATCGGAGTACCAGAGCCTGAACGAGAAGAACTAGCTAGAAAAATGAGAAATATTATAGAATGATCTTGTGTGCTTTCCTATCTAATTTGAAATATGTTATGTATGTATGTATACATATGTTAAATATGTTAACTGGTAATTATATAAAATCTACAAACAATTATATGTTTTAAAAAATGTTATGTATATATGTATAAGAAAATTTAATTTATTAATGCACATGTACGACTAACTATATTTATCATATTAACATCAAAACAAAATAAATAAATAAATAAATTACATTATTTCATTTCAATAGTTAATTTTAACAAAACAATATGTTTTTAGGTTCAAAGCACATCTTTTTTCCAATTATTATAAATAAGCAAAGAACAAGACTAATTCTCCAGCTACCTCTATATCAAGTACCAGTTGACTCGAACAGTGCCACTCATTCACGTACGTATATATTATGTATATATATAACAAGAAGATATTTTATGTGCGTCGTGAATCATATCATATATATACAATTGTACATTATACCAATCAAACTTAAAATATAGTTTTTCATCATTAAATTTTTAGTTGGACAAGAAATCTAGAAATTTGACTTTAATTTGAGCATGATACACAACTTCCCCGTTTTAATTTATCTTTACGTAAACATCTATTCTTTTTATTATTATTAGATCAGATAACGTGTTTTTGTGTGTGGTGGTATTTTCATATTGCTATAATTCGTAAGCATAACATAATAATGTTCTCAAGTAGAGAGATACGTTCCCCTTTCACAATCGGATCAAGATTCTCTGCTGTGGGAAAGGTGCTGCTATGCACTGTGAAAAAAAAACTTATTTTTTTTTTCACAAAATCGGTATTTTTATATTTTAATTATTTCAAAATCAAAATTATATTTTTTATATTAAAATATGTGATTAATAATCTAATTTAAAGTTATAATTTTATTTTTTAATAAATATATATTGTAGGGAGGTAAAATGACGTCTCTCTTATTACTTTTTCTTTTATAATCTTTTCAACTCTTTTTTTAAAAAAATGTTAATAAAAATTTAATTTTTATTTTACAAATATGTGATTCCGAACGAACAAAAAAAACGACGGTACATTCAATTTTTTTTATATTATAGTTCTTTTTAAAAAACTATTTTCTCTTTTTTTTATCTTGTTAATATTTTATTTATAAGTTAAAATTTTATTAATCACATATTTGTAACAAAAATAATGAACTTGTTGGCTTTTTTATATTCTAATTCTTTTGAAAAACTATTTTCTCCTTTTTTGCATTTTTAATTTTTCTCATTCTTTTTTAAAGTTTTAAATACAAAAAATATTTTTTCCTTTCTTAGAGATTTAAGAAATAATCCAATTTTTTTTTTTTAAAAAAAAAANTAATAAAATTTTAACTTCTAAATAAAAAATTAACAAGATAAAAAAGGAAAAAGTAGTTTTTTTTTAAAAAGAACTATAATATTAAAAAAAATTGAATGTACCGTCGTTTTTTCTTGTTCGTTCGCAATCACATATTTGTAAAAAAATTAAATTTTTATTAACATTTAAAAAAAAGAGTTGAAAAAATTATAAAAGAAAAAGTAATAATAAATACGTCATTTTACCACCACAATATATATTTGTAACTAAAAATAAAATTGTAAATTTAAATTGGATTATTAATCACATATTTTAATATAAAAAATATAATTTTGATTTTGAAATAATTAAAATATAAAAATACCAATTTTTTAAAAAAAATAAAATTTTTTTGATAGTGCATAGCACCTCCACAGCAGAGGATCTTGATCCTTCACAATCACATGTCTTCAACCCATTTCGATCGATAGTTATTTTCACACAATTATGTCTCGTTATATATGTTCATGATAATGCGTTCGTAAGAATGAAATCTTTCATTCATTTAATTATAAACTTTATCTCAAAATGCTTTTTAGTAGTTTCACCAAAGTGCATATTAAGCTGCATTCCATCACAAGATTTAAAACAATCTCGTATATATTATATATGTATATTGTTCCAAGAAACTATTTATCTATGACCATCGAAGCTCGTATCAGTTTTTTACTTTACAAAAATAATTAACTCAAGTTATTCGAACAATTTATCATATCACATCTATCATGGGGAATACCACAATATGTCAAACCTTAAATGAAATATTAGAAAAATTGTGTATCTATGACCAACGAAGCTCGTATTAGTTTTGATATGCTGCACACCTACTTTACATACCTATGTGAGCACCGATGAGGTGTCACTCACCCATTAGATGTGATGAAATATAGAAAAATTGTGTATCTAATGGGTGAGTGACACCTCATCGGTGCTCACATAGGTGTGCACGGTAGGTGTGCAGCATATCAAACCTCTATATATATATAATGAAATATTAGAATTAATGATCTGAACTGTAAGCAAATCTTAATTAGCATATTCTTTGACATCACTATTTGCTTACAGTTCATATCTTTAATATATAGTGATATCANATATATATATAGTTTATGTTAGCTAATGTATTCCTTACCATTTAGTGTTAAATGATTAAATGGCACTGCCCGGTGAAATAGAGTCGACTCATGAGCTTCTTAATGCCCATGCTCAAGTTTGGAATCACATCTTCAAATTCATACTGCCCATGTCCCTAAAATGTGCGGTTCAATTAAATATACCAGATATCATCAAAAATCATGGCAAGCCAATGACCCTTTCTGAATTAATCAGTGTTCTCCCCATCAACAAAGCTAAATCCCAATATATTCATCGTATAATGCGAGTTTTGGTCCACTACAAATTCTTTATCAAAGTTGATCTCAAGGAGGAAAACGAACAAAACGAGAGTTATTGGCTAACACCGTCCTCTAATTTCCTTTTGAAAGACTCACCCTTATGTGTTACCCCTTATTTGCTACTTGTACTCGACCCAACTATGTTGAAGCCATGGAATAGTATGAGTGAATGGTTGGCAGATGATCGTGTAACAGCATTTGAAACGACACATGGTTTGACGTTCTGGGAGCAAGCAAAGAGTGTTACCAGCGTGCATGAGCTGTTCAATGAAGCCATGGAGGCTGATACACGGTTCTTGAGCCATGTGATGCTTAAAGATTGTGAGAAGTTGTTCGAGGGAGTGGAATCTTTGGTCGATGTAGGAGGTGGAACGGGGACAATGGCTAAAGCTATTGCTGATACATTCCCCAAGATGAAGTGCACGGTTCTTGATCTTCCACATGTTGTTTCTGGCTTGAAAGGGGTCACTAACTTGAACTATGTTGGGGGAGACATGTTCCAGGCGATTCCTACTGCTGATGTTGTTTTACTAAAGGTTTTTCCAGTACTCTTATATTATACATAATTATGAGATTTGTTTTTGGGATCAGACCAATCAAATTATCTGTTGAGATTGGCATGAGTACGTGTGACACCCTTCAATTTCCTTTTTTTTTTAAATATTTGATCTAATAGTCATGTATTTTAACAATATCCATATGATACAAACAATTAACAGTGGATATGTGGATATTACACAATTGGAACGACGAAGGTTGCATCAAAATATTAAAGAAATGCAGAGATGCAATGCCCAGAAAGGAGAGGGGAGGAAAGGTAATAATAATCGACATAGTTTTGGGGTATAAGGAAGAAAACGATACAGTAAAAGAAGATCAACTCTTCTTTGACATCGGGATGATGGTTTATTTAAATGGAAAAGAAAGAAGTGAGAAAGAATGGGAGAAGTTGTTTCTTGAAGCTGGATTCAGCAGCTACAAGATTACTCCTGCGTTAGGTGTGAGATCTATTATTGAAGTTTATCCTTGAATCTACTACAAAATATGTATATTTGGTTCCCAATCATACATGAATAATTCATATTTGTCTGTGCATAGTTTCCATTATAATATGGATCCGCATATTGTAATTCATTGGATGGTTACTCATCAGTTACCTAATGAAATTTGGGGCATAGTTTCCATTATAATATGGTCCCTTTATTAGGCTTAATAACACTACTTATAATTTTATGGGTATAAACCCAACGTATGTACGTATGTGTTTTAAACATGGACTGTTACTCATCAGTTACCTAATGAAATTTGGGGCATTTTAAAAACGGTCCGAGGCATTAATTTAATTGAGGCTACGGATCAAANTATATATGCACACACAAAATGTATATTTAGCATTAAGTGTATTAACATGTGATGATTTAATAATGTTTAATAAATCATTTAAGATTTTGAACACCATTTCTTTTATATACTACGAAGGTATTACATTATATCAGCTAGTTTTGTGATAGGTATATCTTTGGCAAAAACTTGTGTGAGACGGTCTCGCGGATCGTATTTGTGAGACGGATCTCTTATTTGGGTCATCCATGAAAAAATATTACTTTTTATGCTAAGAGTATTACTTTTTATCGTGAATATGGGTAGAGTTGACCGTCTCACGGTCACTCTATATCTTTTACATGTTTACTAGTATTCCGACAATGAATATATACATCACCCTAGCAAACAACAAAACTCCAATATAAAATATATTTGAAACCCATTGTAACACTCACTTATAAAATTTATTCACAAAATCGAGTATAAACAATAAAAATAAGTGTAAATAAAACATTATACATATGTGTGGGATTAGATTACTTATAATAAACAATAAAGAATTTAACTAGTTTGTTTTTCCTCTGTTTTTTCACAGATTTCCTCCGACAAAACCTGCCTCATTTTAGTAATTAAATTACCAGTTGAGAAAGAACCGGTCTTCATCATAATTTTCTCCCACCATTTTCGCATTAACCCTAAAACCCATCTAAATCACATCTCCGACTATTCCAATCAATCAAACCGCCATTTCACCTGAGTACCCACTTGGCCCTTAATTTCTTAATTTACTACCATGAACACCAACTTTTTTTGTTGGAAGAAGCTAATATTCCTTACAACGTTAACATTAGGCATGATCATGGTTGAGCCAATTATATCATCGAACATGCAAGATCCTAAAACATATGGTACTCATGCACGGATACTACGCAAATGTGATGGAGATGTTGGCGATTGCACTCACAAATATGATGAAGAACTAGATGTGGGATTCGATGACAGCCGGCGAATTTTAGCACAATCGCGCTATATAAGCTATGGCGCGTTACAAAGGAACAATGTTCCTTGCAATGTTAGAGGAAATTCTTACTACAATTGCAACTCGCATCAACAGGCGAATCCGTATAACCGAGGTTGCACCCAGATCACGCACTGCGCTAGGAATAACCATTGAAGATACATGTTGATTCGATAAGATTTTTGTTTTTCAAATTTTCATTGTGAAAATGCATGGTTAGTTTATATGTATTTTGATTTTGTCTGAACATTAAGTGAAGGGATTAACTAGCTAATCTACCCTTTATTGTGAAGCTGCATGGTTTATTTTGGTCTATTTGAATATATTGTCACGCCCCACCTTCATTCTGATGTTTCTCGATTTCCAAATCTAAAATTTTTCTGGTCTTTATAGAATTTTTTTTAGAAAAAAATGTTACCGAGGAGTTATATTCATGATTAGGACGGATAAATAGAAAATTGTGCTTTTATGTTATTTGGTATGATAAAACCTTATTAAAATTTTCCCAAATTAATTTGCATATTTGGGATTTTAAATATCCAAAAAATTTAATAGTAAACATTATTTTATGAAATATATCATTAACGATGAATAATATATAATAGGATCATAAAACAATATATAAACAAGAGAAGGTCTCACGGATCTATATTTGTGAGTTTAGTTAACCTGATCCATATTTATAATAAAAATTAATATTTTTAGCATAACAAGTAATACTTTTTTGTTTACTAATTTGTAGTCTCACTTAATATTTATTATTAAGTTTCTAATATAATTTAAATATTTCGATCATTTGATTTTCATGAAAAAGAAAGATGATTCAGTTGATTGGTGACAATGGATAACAAAGAACCGTTCTATTAGCAGGACGAATTATTTCATTGATTAGGCTTTTTTAAAAAAAAACCAACAATAAGGTGGTAAATCAATTAAAAAAAAAAAACTTTGAACGGAAAACGGAGATCGAACTCCAAATGACAAACTGAAGTAAATTCATCAAATAAAAAACATGGAAATTAATTACGGTAACCGCCGAACTGAAGAACCCTGGAGCAGAGAAAATTAAGCACTGGAATCTGATGCAGATATTGCGAGAACATTGTTTGGAGGAGGGTTTGCATGCGGCGGTGCAGGGTGGTGTTTCTCCACTGCGGGCTCAGGAGCACCATTTTTATTCTTCGGAGATGGTGACGAAGGGATTGGGGCTTTCTTAGATGAAAATGATGGTGGAGAATGAGACGGGGCTTTGGCTGATGGATTTTGTGAGTGGGCTGGAGCTGCAGCAGGAGCTTTCTTGGGTGAAGATGGTGATGGAGAATGAGGCGATGGAACAGCTGGCGGCGGAGCTTTCTTGGGCGCAGATGATGGTTGAGAACGAGACGGTGGTACCACTGGCTGTGCGTGTAATGGGGTCTTGGCTGGAGCCTGAGTAGGAGCTTTCTTGGGCGAAGAAGGTTGTTGAGAATGAGATGGAGGTACCGCTGACGAGGCGTGTGGGGATTTAGCTGAAGCTCCGGTTGGAGATTTAGCAGGAGCTTTATTGGGTGATGATGCTGTTTGGGGATGACAGGGTGATATCGCTGGCGGCTGGTGTGATGGGCTCATGGCAGATGGAGTTGGAGCATTTTTGTCCGAAGATTGTGACGGGGAATGAGACGGTGGCACCATTGGTGGGGCGTGTGTTGGGACTTTGGCTGATGGAGTTGGAGCTTGGGCAGGAGCTTTCTTGGGTGAAGATGGCGTTTGAGAATGAGAGGGTGATGCCACTGGCGGTGCGCGGGATGTGGTTTTGGCTGATGGAGTTGGAGCTTGAGTAGGAGCTCTCTTGGGTGAAGATGGTGGTTGAGAAAGCGAGGGTGATAACACTGGCGGCACGTGTGACGGGGGTTTGGCTGATGAAGTTGGAGCTTGAGCAGGAGCTCCCTTGGGCGGGGCGTGTTTTGGGGTTTTGGCCGATGGAGATGGAGAAGGGGTTTTGGCTGCGGGGCCGGATTTGGAAGGTGCTGGCGAATGATGAATTGGAGCCAGTGTAGGAGCTTTGTTGGACGGGGGCAGAGATGGAGAACCAACAGGTGGCGCGTGTTTGGGTACAGGAGCATTATGGGATGGGGTCGGAGAATGGGAAGGTGGTATCACCATTGGCACATGAGTGGGAGGCTTTGCCGCAGGAGAAGGAGAGGCCGGAGGAAGCGGTGGAGCAGTGTGGTTCATGTTGCCGCTGCGATCCGAAAGGACTTGAACAATAAGCTTCTGACCTTTCTCACAGTGTTGTGCATGGCCACTAATAAAGAAGAACAGCCCCGATCTTGTCAACTTGAACTTTGTGTTTCCATCCTTGAAAAGTTTAATGGGATCATCTTTGTTGCATCTTTTGTAATCTTTTTTGCTTACAACAAGGACCGAATCGCCTCCTTTCTTATATTTGAACACTGCATGCAAAATTATATACATATTTATGCACATATATATAGTGACGTCTAGCATGAATATTTAAGACGATTACAAATATATACATATAAGCGTGTGTGTAGGAGCTAGCTATATACCGAGGATGTCATTGATTTGGAAACGATTTCTTTTAGCCCAATGGTTGTACGATTCATCGGACGGATCAACAACCCAACCTTCGTCTTCACCAACATAGAATGTACTAGCATGAGACGAACACAAAAACGCCATTGAAATTGCTACCACAAAGCTCATCATCCAAAACGCCATGTCTAGCTTACCAATTTAGAGTATTTTTATATGTATATGATGATGATTATTATTATTATGTTATCAGAATATGCAAATTGCAATAGCAAAGAGAACGAACGCTAGCTTAAAGGGTTGCTGATGTGAAATGTGTTCTCTTGGCCTATTTATATTCACCGGATAGCTAGCGTATTTATTGCAAGACTTTTGGCATTCTATTTTCGTCGTTATTTTAGGGAATTTAATTTAATTTATTTTTGTTTAAAATAAATATTAAAGAGGCGTTTAGGATATATTTCTCAGGTTGTATTAGCGGTTGTAATCTCGCAACATTATTTATGTGATATAAATGTGCGTAATGTCAAATTTAAAATAAGTACAAGCCATTTATTTCTATATTTAAACTTTGATCAACTATTTTTTAAAGAAAATAATTGTATTAGAAATACTCATTTTAAATTTTTGTTAATCAAATAAAGTCGAGGAGGTTTTTTCTTAAAAAAAATAATAATAATTGACCAAGACACCCACCACTTAAAATCTAATAAAAGCTGCGGTCTTCTTTTCTTTGAACTGATGGTCTTCTCTCTTTACTACTAATTAATAATACTTAATACATTGCTATGTGCTCCTTAAATAATCACTGATGTACGTGTGACTAGACGTGGTCAAAGGATTGGGATGTTTTCTAAATTATCCCTAATTATTATATTAAGAATAATTATTTCTCTTAAAAATAATTTATTTTCTTGAATGTCTCGTTAACTATCACAAAACTCGATACTTTCACGGGTCAATTTCGTGTAAAACGGATATGTTATCAAAGTTGAATCATGAAAAAATATTATTTTTTATATATCAAAATATTATTTTTCTTTTTAAATATAGATCGGTTGGACTCGTTCTCACATAAATAGATTTATAAGACCGTCTATTCATTAATTATAATTTGACTTAGAGAGAAAAGAATATTATTTAGGTACAAACCACAATACAACAGGAACATATTTATTGTAATTATTTTTCCAGTTAAATATCATAAATATATCTGACTTACACTAAGAAAACCCTATCAATATATGTTTTACCTTAAACACTCATTCTTCTTAAAATACGGAAAACCCAAAAATGTTCAGATGCATTACTTTGTTCCTAATTAACTTAAATGTTAAATAAATAAAGTATTAATTATTTTATTTCTCACACCTTAATCCTGTCTTTTAATAATTAAATTTTGTCATACATTATTTATTTTCCTTTAATTTAACAGAATGAATAATATATATGACCAAAAGTTAATTGATGAAAACAATGAATCGAAACTATGTTCTTTCTAAATCACGTTAACAAATTGTTAGGATCAAGAATTTACTATCAGATCAAAAGTTATAACTGTTAGTCAATGTACAATTATATTTTTTTAATATTTGTGGCAGTGCAGAATGCACCTATTTGGTTGTTAATGAGTTGAACTATTAGGTCCATGAGTCCGGGGAGGTGAACGTCTACCTGCTGGTGTTGTCTCATATCCATTAGATATCAGTCTTATAATTTATCTACAGTCGGTCATGTCCCCCAAAAGAGACAGTATTATCCGTTAAGATCTGACGTCATTTTTTTACAGTCCATATAACCAAACAGATAAGCAACCCAAAATCAACAACTTAATGCACGAAAACTTCCCAAAAAGTCATTCATCTCAATATTACTCTCACTGATACACGTTTAACATTGACACAAATAAATATTACAAGCATGTTCGGTTACTTCCATGAATTAATTATATAATTTTTTATTTTAAAATACACCAATTTCTATGTTGGTATAAAAAGATCAATTTAGTTTACATAAAATAATTTTATAGATATTTTATTGGTATTTATATAAAAAAAAATCAGGATAATTTGACTAGACGTGTATAATCGCCAACACTGAATACAAATCGGTATCCATTTCGAAAAGAATAATTGTACTAAAATTCTTCATACATATTTTCCATTTAACATTAGTAAAAAAAGGTAATTCACATGTTTGACGTTTCATAGTTGGTAACAAAAGACGAGGAATGCCACACACTGTCAACTTATGAACTAATGAGTATTTAACATAATAGCTTCAATAGTATTACTTTTGTTTGATCACCACATTTGCATTGGAGTACCCTATCCAACCAATCATTATAGGCTAATTTGAAATGGTTTACAAAATACACAACTTTACCAAGTAAACTGGGTTAACTACTCGAGCAAACTGAGAAATAGATTTGGGGTAATTACTCCAAATCTTTTGTTACTTCCGCTGAAGCTTAAACCTTGAAACGGGTTTGGAGCTCGGTGCACCAGCCAGATCTGCAGTTGAATTCGTTCTGATGTTATGAGTATGCTCTACGATTGAACCAGTAAAGGCCTGTACCAGAATAAAAAAACAAATATTTATCAGTCTTTGACAGTATGACTGTAATGGAGATGTTCTTGGATTAAACCAATGGACAGGATAGGAAGAAGCATTATGAAATAGATTCACAATGTCATGTCTTGTTTAAAACAAAACGCAAGTGCCGCTGATAAGAGGTAACAGATCATCAAGAATCATTCAATTGCAAGTGACAGAGAAGTAGTCAACCCAGGTTATTAAGTTGACTTTATAATTCAACACTAAATCAACTCCAAATATATAAGAAAAACAAGGTTTCGTTTCACTCACTTAGCATGGAGATTGTCTCCACATTTCGTTTGCACGTTGATATAAACTAGTATAGTTGTGAATTTACAATTGAAGGTTTTGACTGTCTCACAAGTCAACAATCCAAAGCTATAGATGGTATGGGATAGGTTGTTAAACCACAAGTTCCAAAATGTTACAGAGGTTTGTAGCACAAGGATCTCAGACCATGAAAAACCCTCTTTTACCATCCTTATCCTACAGACAACCACTTATACAACCTAAAAGTTGCAGTTTCAGTGGGAACCAAAGGTTGACAGAGCAGCAATCTCATTCACCAATACCATGTGACCCGTTGATCAAAAACACAACAAAGACCATAATTTCATTGGTACAAAGATAAGAAACAAAACATACCATGTCACTGGCAGTAAGAGGAACTTGAAATTTCTCCTTCACTTCAGGAACCTCTGAAGCCTTACTCACCACACTGCTGTTGACAGATGGACCATCTAAGCCTACATGAGCAGAGTAGAGTTCAAATAGGCACAAAAAACTAGTCAAGACAATCAATATGGGGCTGAAATACATATCTATTGTTAGAACGCTAAACTTTTGTCTACATTTTATCTTGGTGACTTCACTTATGCCAGTAAAAAGGAAAACGATAGACTCATCTTTGATAATTTGGAAGTTATCGTGGATCCAGTCATCCAGATGCTTTTCAACATTTTTAAATACTCAAGCTATCTAATAAATTCGACCCAGGTTTCCATGGCAAGCTACTGTTTTCTGGTCAGGGTTAGGGCAATCAAAAGGACAACTACGAAAATAATGGAGTAAATAATTGTACTTATGATCCGGGTAGCAAGGTGAAAGTTACTTTAGAAGCCAAAAGAACGGGCTTAGCAATGCATATTGATAAGGTATAAGTATACCTTTAGACACCGGCGGTACCTCTGGAGTTTGAGCCTGAATAAAAACAATGAATGGAATCATACACTATCACACAAGGGCTTAGCAATGCATGTTGATTAGGTCACTAGTACAACCTAAGGCATCATTCACTTGTACCTGTGAACTTCTAACTTGGTCGATAGAAAAGGGACTGATACTGTCATCTAGCACCTTTTGTATCTGCTCATCCTCCTCATATTCATTGGCTTTTTCCGCTTCTTCCTCTTCTTTTTCTAGTTCAGCAATTCGTGAGAATATGCGTGCATATTCTTCATCTTCAACTTCAGTTTTTCTATCATCCTCCTCGATGAAACGGGTAAAAGATTTATCCTCTGATATTTGAGAAACAACTAATCATGACCTATAACCTCCAAATCATCAAAATTAAAATGTGCCAATTCTCAGAAAAAGCACCGGATTGCAGCATAACAGTGTGCATTATTTCGATACTTACTCTGGTTCATGACAAAAAATGCTTTTCTGTATTTTGAAAAAATACTATACCGTGAAGAAATATATCAATATCCTTTCATATGCATGTTTCCATGGCATGTTTGGCGAGTTTGGACCCAAATTCTTCTTCAGTTCTATCTCCTACCAATCTCACCGCACAGGGTGTAGAAAAAAAAATTGCTGCTTTTTCACATCAATAGCTATTACCAAGAATACAGACCAGGCTACAGCAATAATTGATTCTTGCACCAACAACATAATAAGAATCAACACAAGTAAGCAAGTTTGAATTTCCCATTTCCTTTCGTTGGATAAATACAAGGCAAAACAAAAGCTTCAGTTTAACAGAAAGAGAAATGTGAAAATACATTGAACCTATTAGTCCTTACAAAAAAAAGTAACATGTGAACAATTGTAGTCACCCAGCTCAATAGCTTCATTGTAAAGCAAGAAAACAATTTTAGATAAAACAGAACTTGCCTGCTCTATGTAATGTCTCAGAAGAACCTCCTTCTTCATAATCTTCCCTTATATCTACTAGACCCTCCTATAAACATTTCATCAAAAGAATAAGAATCTAAGGTAAGCAAACAAGGGGGAGAATAAAGAATTCGTGAAACTCAAAATTAACATGTCCATAGACCATGAAATGCATATTTACGATTAATAACTATGTACAGATTTGCAATTAAATAATTAGTTAATGAAAGCATTTAAATTAAGAAACAAGTCAGGGTTAACAGTAAGTATGGTCTAATTAATATACATGTAGGCAAAAGCATTTGGATCAACTTCGACAAACTAGCTCGATAAAATTCATACAATAAAAGTTTATATTAAATGCAGTACATGTCAGGATCTTTCTTTGCAAAAAAAAATATCGAAAGTCATTTTGATCCGATGACGATCCATGTTAGGAAGTCCCCGCAGATGCTGGTAGGTAATCGCGCATTTCAAACCCATCCTAACCTTCTAGCGAATTTTTGTTCATCATCATTCTATGAAACAAATAACAAATCTAGAAAGTACACCAAGTGGAACTCAAAAAATTACACATCACTCACCAAGAGAATGGGTGAGAAAGCACAACGCGCCAACACCTATTACACAACATAATTTACAGACTGTTCTAGAGACTACTTGATCTTTGATTTATCATGCATCCATACGTAACTTTGCCCGTAGGGAGCACACGTAAAGTAAAACTTGATCTTTCTTTAGCTTTTGGGCCAATTTAACACTTTGTTTAAATGTGCACGGAAAACACTAATACTATCTATCTAATGATCCTTTCTCTGCAGTTTTCAGAACTACCAGAGGTCAGATTCCCAAACCAAAGAACAAGAGAAGATGAAATAAAAAAAAATATTTGTGAACAAAGTTAACAGGTTACTGCTGACTCAGAAGCCGTAGCACCGAAGAATGAAGCCTCAGTCATTAGGTCCTGCATAATAACCTTGAGAGACTCAACTTGAGTCTCCAAGGCCTTGCCTCGTCTTTTCAAAATCTCAGCTGTTTGCTTGGAAGTCCGATCAGCATAGTAACCTTCTCCTAAGAGAACCTGAGGACCAGAGAAAAAGTATTTTACGTGCTTTTATTATGAAAAGTTATGATGACCTTTTTGAATATTGATTTTTCAACATTCATCGGCTAAAGAATAGTGATTATCAAGTTTTGTACATCAACATAGGTGTTTTAACTCCAAAGAAACATAAATGAATCTCCCAGGAAAAAAATGCTTTGATTTAGTACAGAAGCAGAATAATTTTAAATGAATTTCAGTTTTTTATATAATGATGCAAATTTTGAACATAAAATCCACCAGTTCATAACAAAGCAAACAAAAGTCGTCGTCACACACACACAAGGCTAAACACTGTTTGATATCAGTGATTTTTTTTCAAAATCAATTTGCGTCACATTTAATAAAGTTACACAAAATGCTCCCAAAAATGACAGATAATAGTTAAATAAAAGTTCTCAAGTTTAGTTCAAGCAAGAAGAGCATTAGATACTATGAATTTGGCACAAATTTAGGTCAGAATTTCACCCTTCAATTAGTATTTAGTAGCTTTATCGATTAAATCACACTTTTATGTAACTAAAGACAATTTAGCAGGTGAATAGCCCATGCCCTACAGAAGAATACATGTGTTAATCCCAAAAACTATGTAGCACGGACACCTTAAAAAAAACATTTGAAGTATCGGACACGGATATGGAACGCGAGTCGTATACAGCAAAATCTGTGTTGTTAAGTTTTTATGTTGATAAATCGAATACATTTTGGACACGGTGATGACACACCATGGATACGGTGTGTATACGTTTGGACAAAATTGCAAATACTTAAATGTTTTAAGGATTAACTAAAAAAAGTTGAAATTTTTGAGATCTAATTGGAAAATAATTTAAAAGCAATTGGGCTTTGAGCTTTTAAATCCCTAAATAAATTTCTAATCGTCTTTCATTCTACTCAACAGAGAGATCGGCTCTCAATTATCATCGTCTGTTCACAAACTCTACATCGCCCGCCTCCTTTTCCGCCGCCGCTTACATAACAGCTCTCTGAAGTAAAATTGTAAGGCGTCTCCCTTTTTCAATAGAGCTTTTGCATTACATGTGTATACATATGCATAGATGATGCAATACACTCAAATCATCATTTATATGTGATCTCAAATTTGTTATGCAGTACTATATGCTCTATACCTAATTTTTCAGTATGATTCAGTAACTATCCATGGGAAAAATAATCAGGAAACTTCTACTTTAATTGGTTCACAGTTCACACCATCGCCACTTCTTAGCAATTGAGGAAATGTGTTTATGTACAATAGTTTCACTGACTTCAATTATTTATATTATAGTGACTTAGCAATTACATTTAAGGAAATGTTTTTTTGTATCACAGTTTAATATTCCACCAACTTCAATGATTTATATTGAATGTTGTCTGGATGACACAACACCTTTTACACTTTTGATCAAAAATTGAAATGCTCTGACTTTATGTTTCTTGATTGTCGTGACTTCAAACAGCCCTATTTTGCAATGAAAATTTTTCAAAATGATAGCGTACAAAAGGATGTAGATGATTATTCTCCTTTGTGGAAATTTGCAACCAAGATTGAAAAAGAAGTTGTGCAAGAGGAAATGTTACTTGGACGTGTAACATATGTACCAAAGTGTGCAAGGGATCGTACTCGAGGGTGAAAACACGCCTATTAAAACTCAAAGGATTTGGAATTGTTGGTTGTGTGTATGTTTCAATAGATCAAATAAGCATATGCAACAACTTGTGGATGACGCAAAATTGAGATGGAAAAATGCTAAACCGAAATAAGTTTGATTGCCTTCATCAACTGCATCATCAAACATGGCTTCAAAATCCTCAAGCAGTGGCCCTTTCTCTTTGCAAAGTGATGATCCAACAGAGAAGAGGAAATGAACACTTGGCTCTCTTGAAAAAGCTTGTAACTGAATGCGATAGATGAGCTCCACTCTGAAACTGCGGGGTTTTTTACACAGTGGGATTATTTTCAATATTGTTAGAAATCCTCTTTATATTTGTGCTTTGACTGCTCTCAACATGGCTACTCAACGAACGATTCCAGGTTATCTTCCACCAAGATACAATTATTGAGAACCATATTGAAAATTTGTTGGAACCAACAAAAGCTGCTTGGAAACAAAAAGATGTTAGTATTTGTCGTGAAGGGTGGTCAGATGTACAAAGAAGTCTGTTTATTAATATCATGGTCGTGTGTGAAAGTGGTCCGTTGTTTCTAAAGGTGATAAATTGTGAAGGTGAGTACAAGGATAAAGGTTTCATCTCTAAGTTGCTCATTGATATCATAAATGAAGTGGGACATCAGAATGTTGTCCAAGTGGTCACGGATAATACTCTCGCATGAAAAGCCGCTGGATTACTTGTTGAGGCAAAGTACTCACACATATTTTGGACACCTTGTGTTGTGCGCACTATGAATCTTGCTTTGAAGAATATTTGTGAACCGATTGACTCCGTACAAAACAAAGAAGCCTTTGAAGAGTGCAAATGGATAGCATAAGTATCAAATAATGCTTTGATGATAAATTTTTTTATAATAAATCACAATATGAGATTATCGATGTTCAACGATAACTCGAACTTGAAGATGCTCTCACTTGCGGAGGCTCGATTTGCTTCCACGATCATTATGCTTAAAAGGTTTAGTCAAATCAAGAAATGTCTTGATGGGATCTGTAAAAGCAGGATGATGTAGTGAAGGCTAGAGCAGTGAAGTACAAGATATTAAATGATCAATTATGGGGCAACGTTGATTATATACTTTCTTTTACAAGTTCAATTTATGAGATGCTAAGGAAAGCAGACATTAATCAACCTTGACTTCATTTAGTATATGAACGGTGGGATGAAATGTTAGAGAATATTATGGTTGCTATCACGAAAGGGCCTCGCAAGGGAGATTCAAAGTTTTATGAGATTGTTCATGATGTTATGGTTCAGCGATGGAATAAAAGCAATACACCTCTACATAGTCTGGCGCATTCTTTGAATCCGAGGTAAAACTCTAAAAAAATGTAACTAAGTTTTAGCAGATTATACATATCAGTTTATATTTAATTATCAATCTTTTTATATAGATATTATAGCAATGAGTGGCTCCAAGAATCTCCCAATTGTCTTCCTCCTCATAGGGACATCAAAGTTTCAAGGGAAAGGAAAAAGTGCATTGAAAGATATTACTCATGTTCATCCGAACGAAGAAGTGTCAATGAGGAGTTTGCCTCTTTTTCGGCAGTCATTGATGATTTTTCTGATAATGATGCAATGCGTGATTGTGGTTTGCTGTCTCCAACTAAGTCATGGATTATCCATAGTACTTCCACACCAACTCTTCAAAGTTTAGCTTTAAAGCTACTTGGGAGCCTTTTTCTTGTTGTTGTTGTGAGAGAAATTGGAGCACCTATAATTTCATACACTCATTGAAGAGAAACAACATAACACACCAAGAGCGGAAGATTTGGTGTATGTTCACTACAATATTCGTCTTTTATCTAGGAGGAGTCAACATTATAATGAAGGAGAAAGTAAGATGTGGAATGTTGGAGCGGATGCATTCGATTCCATGGACATGGAGAGTGTTGTTATCCTTGAAATTGCCAATTTGCCTCTTGATGAACCCGAATTGGAGTCAATCTTATTTATTGATTAAGGCAGTGTTGGTGATTTGATCGATATGGACTTGCTTAAGATGGATTTGGTTTTTTATATTTTGTACTTATTATGATTGATGAAATATGACATCAATCTCTATAATTGTCGTATCCTAGCCATATCGTATCTTATATTTTCAAAATTTGACGTATCGCCGTATTCGTATCGTATTCGATACAATACATGTACCCGTATTTATGCAACACAGCCCATAAACAAATATGCATATTATGATATTGAATTAAAGAAGTCCCTCATCCTCGCCAAATTAAAATGCTTAGCTCTCACAGAAACTGTATTCTCAATCAGACAAAATACCCATACCGCATGCTCATAGCAGCATAAATATCAAGGAGGTATGCGGAGATCAAGCAGTCATACTTACACACTATGGATATATTCTACCTTGTACAAATGACATATGGTGTACAAGACAAGCCATAAGTTGCAGCACAAAAGCATTTCTACCATCCAAAGAGCATACAAAGAATTATCGGAAATAGTAGCTACGTTAAAATGTATTACCAAAAACTCATTGGTGTGAATCAATCGACCAGGAAAAAATGCTGCCTTTCCAAAAGGAACCTAAAATCCAAGACAGAAACACTGCTATGTAAATAACTTACATACATGGGACACATAAATTCATATTAAAAAATCAAAGATAAAACTTCATTCACCATTATATGGTGGCTGATTTCGTCTGGAAGTTTCTGTACAAGGTTTATGAGGTTCACGTTATCGTTGATGAAACCCTTGAGTTGGCTTAGCTGCTGTTTGCGTTCAGAAATCGTCTCCTCCACCAGTTTTGTGGCTTTCTGAGCTTCCTCCGCCGGGAAAAGGGACGATAGTGGCGTCACGATCCCCTTCCTCTCCGATGGTCTCGAGTCCATGTAGCCTTTAAACAATGCCGCCGGTTTAGGGCCTATACAAACCTCAAGTAGAACTAACGATTTCAAGCTCGAATATTTGGTAATTTTAACCGATTCTGAATGCTTATGCAATGGAGTAAAACAAAAACACTCCTACACTTCTAGAAATCAACCGTAATTATAGTTGGCGGTGAAATTGGGGCTTTGAGCTGAGAGAGAGCAAAGTGCTCATCAAATGTGGAGAGATTATTTTGATAGGCCTTGATGGGCCGAACTGTTTCTGAAACATATATGTGTGTGTGTGTGTATATATATACACATGTGAGATAAGGATAATATCATCTCATGTGAGATAAGGATAAACTTCAATGTAAAATAAGTAAATAAATAGTCAAAAAATTGTCTAAAAAATATGAGAATATAATGAAACTAAACTTTGTTGAATATAAAAACCTAAAATTTGTCTTCTACATTCAGCTAATAAACTGGAAAAAAAAAATTCAAGTGTAGATATCTTTAAGCATTTTATGCATAAGCTAAACACTCTCTGGTCAAGCGTAGTAAGAAAATATTCATTTTATCGACTCATAGCACAGTACAACATAAACATACAAAATAAGTAGAATAATCTATTAAAGCGTGCTATAAAAAATCGATATGATAGAACAAAATATAAACTACTGCAAAAATTTCGCTAAATACATGACAAATAAAGTAGAAATTGGAAAACTCCTTTTATGTGCCAAAAGAACCGAAATATTGTAAGTAGATGACTTGACAAAAAGGAAGAATACAGATTGTAGCAATAGTGACAGAATGTAAAGTCAAGACAAACAACTATAAAATTAACGTTGTTACAATTAAATCATGGTCGGAATACACATAATATGTTTTGCTTAAGTTGAAATAGAAATAAACAAATTAAGTAGATAGAACAATGGAAATAATAAATTTGTAAATCCATACTAAGGTAGAGTTTATTAATGTGATACAAAGAATTTTAAAAAGCTGTGGCTTTGGCTATTTATGGACATTATTTGTCAGATTCATGCCTCCATCATACGCGTTCTTCATGTGTGAATCTTAAGATTTAAGTACATATGCAGCAAAGATTCAAATATGTCAGATAAGTAAATATGCAAATGTGGCATATAAAAGTTCAGATTTTGACATCAGAACTCTGCTAGATCTTGAAACATTTGAGTTTAAAATCTACCAATCAAATTGTAAATTTGTCTGTAAAGATTATCAAATGTGTGTTTTGACAATTGATAGTTAGACATAGTTAAACAATAAATAAAGAAAATTGGAAAACAATCATAATGGGAAAAAAATCATAACAAAACAGAGAAAGGGATACAAAACCTTGTAAATTTTGATGGGTTTGAGGCGTGGTTGAAGATCGGTTCAAGTTGTGAGCGTCGTGAAATGCAGCTAATTGGATGATAGTAAATTGACAGAGCTTGCCACCCCTGAAGATTCCAAGTTTCCAGTAGTCAAAAGGGCTCCAAACTGTAACAAACATATCACGTATTGAAATTTGATTATCAAAGAGTTGTATGACACATCAGAGGCATGAACTATTAAAATCAACTATTGTACATCTTCAATGACCGTAATTTACTATTTCATGCAACCCAACATAAATAGCGCGCCAAGTTGAGTAAACAATAATCAAACGAAATAAGGAACGATCAATATTTGAGTTGTGACCACACCTTATTATCTCATATAACTATGTGTAACATAGTTGTAAATTGAAAGGCAGGAGAACATTAATGACTTAAAAATGAAAAATGAAGAGTAAAAGGTAAATCATCTCAAAACAACAAAAAAAAAGTACAAAAACAATAGCTTGAGAATTATTGAACGACCTTCAAAACATGCAAATAAAGGACCTTCGGCATATAAGTAATCACCGAAAAGGACCTGAAGCCAAAAAAAAAAATCAACATGTCATCCTTGTGAAGACACCACTTTGCCATGAAAGGCTCGAGATAAAACCAAATGACCAAATCAATAAGAATTTTTTATTATATATATTTTTCAAGCACACGAGAGAGTATTTTAAAATAAATAATAATGCTATGAAAGGCTCAAGATGAAACCAAATGACCAAATCAATTAGAAGTTTTGATTATATATATTTTTCAAGCACACGAAACAGTAATTGCGTGGTTTCACCATTAAGTTAATTAAAGTTTGGGTGAAATGATGTTTTGTTTAATTATTTTTTTATATTTTTGGATAATAAAATGAGACCTTAAAGAATGTGGCAAGGAGTTCTGAGCTGGAAAATTTTTCGCAGCTTCAGGGGCTTCTCTTTTCTTGTCATAGTAATCATCTCTCACCCTTCTTGATCCGTTTACTTTTTTATCAATCAATCCGATTCTTACACTACAATTCTCCAAGATCTCCTTCAGACGAAAGCTCTCATCTCTTTTTGAGGAAATCACTCGAGCCGCGCGTAATTCTGATGTTTTCCTAATCAATTCTCTCTGCTTAGGACTCTCCTCACTGTCTTTGATTACTGAGGAAGCTTAACCACACACACAACCCATAGTTTTCACCAATAACAAACAAACCCCTCTTCCAAACTCGTAAATAACAGTCAATCCAGTGTATAATCTCTTCAAAATTTCTCAGTTTTCAGAAAACCATGAAGAAAATGGCATCCATCATATAATTAAGGTGAATCCAACCACATAAATCAAGACCCAATTCAATACAAAATCGAATACTCTCATGCAACACCCGACCGGACTTCGAATTGAAAATCAGATTCTTCGACAATTCAAAACCACAAACCAAGGAGCCATAATTTACGCCATAGCTTCACGCATAACAGTATATTGAAAAAGAATCAAACTTTAAAACCGGATCAAAGAAAATCAATTGCCAGATTCTCGAACAAACTCAAATCTTGAACAAAAACGAAACAAGCCCAGAAACAGTCTGCGCAGATTGAGGAATTGTTGATTACCTGCCACAAAATTCTTCAAAGAATGATGAACAAGACTGGGTCTTGAATAAAATTAATGAGCTGTGCTATTGGCTATTCAACAAGCTTAATAAAAATTAACTAAAATAAGATACTCTAGAACACAAATCCTATCTTATTTAGAGAGAAATGATGAATGCCGGTAAGTTTATTTCTCTCTACTCTCTGTACACGCGAGCGCGCATATATATATATAACACAGATTCACATTCGAGACTTGATGACGGCGTGGGACTGTCCTTTTCCAACTACGTATTGGTAATGTTCTTTATTATTTTTAACCTTTCCTTTTCTTTTTCTCATGGAACAAATTTCTTTTCGTTTTGGATGGTCCAAAAATAATGTACAAAATAAAATTAATAATTGTATTCAAGAAAACACTATATTTCTACATAAAATTAAAATTTTATCAAACTTAAATTAAATTGAGTGCGTATTTTAAAAAAAATAATATTTAATGTCAGACCAACATTTTGGACACAGCGATAACACACCGTGGATACGTTTGGACAAAATTGCAAATATTTAAATGTTTTAGGGATTAACTAAAAAAAGTTGAAATTTTTGAGATCTAATTGGAAAATAATTTAAAAGCAATTGGGCTTTGAGCTTTTAAATCCCTAAATAAATTTCTAATTGTCTTTCATTTTACTCAACAGAGAGATCGGCTCTCAATTATCATCGTCTCTTCACAAACTCTGCATCGCCCGCCTCCCTTCATGCCGCCGCCGCCGCTTACATAACAGCTCTCTGAAGTAAAATTGTAAGTCGTCTCCCTTTTTCAATAGAGCTTTTGGATTACATGTGTATACATATGTATAAATGATGCAATACACTCAAATCATCATTTATATGTGATCTCAAATTTGTTATGCAGTACTATATGCTCTATACCTAATTTTTCAGTATGATTATGTAACTATCCATGGGAAAAATAATCACGAAACTTCAACTTTAATTGGTTCACAGTTCACACCATCGCCACTTCTCAGCAATTGAGGAAATGTGTTTATGTACTATAGTTTCACTGACTTCAATTATTTATATTGTAGTGACTAAGCAATTACATTTAATGAAATGTTTTTTTGTATTACAGTTTCAATATTCCACCAACTTCAATGATTTATATTGAATGTTGTCTGGATGACACAACACCTTTTACATTTTTCATCAAAAATTGAAATGCTCTGACTTTATGTTTCTTGCTTGTCGTGACTTTAAACAGCTCTATTTTGCAATGAAATTTTTTCAAAAGGATAGCGTACAGAAGGATGTAGATGATTATTCTCCTTTGTGGAAATTTGCAACCAAGATTGAAAAAGAAGTTGTTGCAAGAGGAAATGTTACTTGGATGTGTAACATATGTACCAAAGTGTGCAAGGGATCGTACTCGAAGGTGAAAACACCTATTAAAACTCAAATGATTTGGAATTGTTGGTTGTGTGTATGTTTCAATAGATCAAATAAAGCATATGCAAACTTGTGGATGACGCAGAATTGAGATGGAAAAATGCTAAACCGAAATAAGTTCGATTGCCTTCATCATCTGCATCATCAAACATGGCTTCAAAATCCTCATGCAGTGGCCCTTTCTCTTTGCAAAGTGATGATCCAACAAAGAAAAGGAAAGGAATACTTGGTTCTCTTGAAAAAGCTTGTAACTGAATGCGATAGATGAGCTCCACTCTGAAATTGCGAGGTTTTTTACACAGAGGGATTATTTTCAATATTGTTAGAAATCATCTTTATATTTGTGTTTTGACTGCTTTCAGTATAGCTACTCAACGAACGATTCCAGGTTATCTTCCACCCAGATACAATTATTAAGAACCATATTGAAAAGTTGTTGGAACCAACAAAAGCTGCTTGGAAACAAAAAGATGTTAGTATTTGTCGTGAAGGGTGGTCAGATGTACAAAGAAGTCTGTTTATTAATATCATGGTCGTGTGTGAAAGTGTTCCGTTGTTTCTAAAGGTGATAAATTGTGATGGTGAGTACAAGGATAAATGTTTCATCTTTAAGTTGCTCATTGATGCCATAAATGAAGTGGGACATCAGAATGTTGTCCAAGTGGTCACGGATAATACTCTCGCATGAAAAGCCGCTGGATTACTTGTTGAGGCAAAGTACTCACACATATTTTGGACACCTTGTGTTGTGCGCACTTTGAATCTTGCTTTGAAGAATATTTGTGCACCGATTGACTCTGTAATAAACAAAGAAGCCTTTGAAGAGTGCAAATGGATAGCAAAAGTATCAAATAATGCTTTGATGATCAAAAATTTTATAATAAATCACAATATGAGATTATCGATGTTCAACGATAACTCGAACTTGAAAATGCTCTCACTTGTGGAGGCTCGATTTGCTTCCACGATCATTATGCTTAAAAGGTCCAAGCAAATCAAGAAATGTCTTAATGGGTCTGTAAAAGCAGGATGATGTAGTGAAGGCTAGAGTAGTGAAGTACAAGATATTAAATGATCAATTATGGGAAAACGTTGATTATATAATTTCTTTCACAAGTCCAATTTATTAGATGCTAAAGAAAGCAGACACTGATCAACCTTGACTTCATTTAGTAAATGAATGGTGGGATGAAATATTAGAGAATATTAGGGTTGCTATCTCGAAAGGGCTTTGCAGGGGAGATTCAAAGTTTTATGAGATTGTTCATGATGTTATGGTTCAGCGATGGAATAAAAGCAATACACATCTACATTGTTTGGCGCATTCTTTGAATCCGAGGTAAAACTATACATATCAGTTCATATTTAATTATCAATCTTTTTATATAGATATTATAGCAATGAGTGGCTCCAAGAATCTCCCAATTGTCTTCCTCCTCATAGGGACATCAAAGTTTCAAGGGAAAGGAAAAAGTGCATTGAAAGATATTGCTCATGTTCATCCGAAAGAAGAAGTGTCAATGAGGAGTTTGCCTCTTTTTCGACAATCATTGATGATTTTTCTGATAATGATGCAATGCGTGATTGTGGTTTGATGTCTCCAACTAAGTGGTGGGTTATCCATAGTGCTTCCACACCAACTCTTAAAAGTTTAGCTTTAAAGCTACTTGGGCAGCCTTCTTCTTGTTGTGAGAGAAATTGGAGCACCTATAATTTCATACACTCATCGAAGAGAAACAACGTAACACACCAAGAGCGGAAGATTTGGTGTATGTTCACTACAATCTTCGTCTTTTATCTAGGAGAAGTCAACATTATAATGAAGGAAAAAGAAAGATGTGGGATGTTGGAGCGGATGCATTCGATTTCATGGACATGGAAAGTGGTGTTATCCTTGAAATTGCCAATTTGTCTCTTGATGAGCCTGAATTGGAGTCAGTCTTATTTACTGATTAAGGCAATGTTGATGATTTGACCGATATGGATGTTTGATTTCTTTTTACTTGCTTAAGATGGATTTGGTGTTTTATATTTTGTACTTATTATGATTGATGAAATATGACATCAATCTCTATAATTGTCGTATCCTAGCCATATCGTATCTTATATTTTCAAAATTTGACGTATCGCCGTATTCGTATCGTATTCGATACAATACATGTACCCGTATTTATGCAACACAACCCAAAAACAAATATGCATATTATGATATTGAATTAAAGAAGTCCATCATCCTCGCCAAATTAAATGCTTAGCTCTCAGAGAAACTGTATTCACAATGTGACAAAGTTCTTCCAACAATAATTAGCGGTACTTCTCTCTCACCCTCTCAATAAGACAAAATAGCCATACCGCATGCTCATAGCAGCATAAATACCAAGGAGCTGTGCGGAGATCAAGCAGTCATACTTACACATTATGGATATATTCTACCTTGTACAAATGACCTATGGCGTACAAGACAAGCCATAAGTTAGCAGCACAAAAGCATTTCCACCATCCAAAGAGCATACAAAGAATTATCGGAAATAGTAGCTACATTCAAATGTATTACCAAAAACTCATTGGTGTGAATTAATCGACCAGGAAAAAATGCTGCCTTTCCAAAAAGAACCTAAAAACCAAGACAAAAACACTGCTATGTAAATAACTTACATACATGGGGCACATAAATTCATATTAAAAAATCAAAGATAAAACTTCATTCACCATGATATGGTGATTGATTTCGTCGGGAAGTTTCTGTACAAGGTTTATGAGGTTCACGTTATCGTTGATGAAACCCTTGAGTTGGCTTAGCTGCTGTTTGCGTTCAGCAATCGTCTCCTCCACCAGTTTTGTGGCTTTCTGAGCTTCCTACGCCGGGAAAAGGGACGATAGTGGCGTCACTATCCCCTTCCTCTCCGATGGTCTCGAGTCCATGTAGCCTTTCAACAATGCCGCCGGTTTAGGCCCTATACAAACCTCAAGTAGAACTAACAATTTCAAGCTCGAATATTTGGTAATTTTAACTGATTCTGAATGCTTATGCAATGGAGTAAAACAAAAACACTCCTACACTTCTAGAAATCAAAATCAATCGTAATTAGAGTTGGCGGTGAAATTGGGGCTTTAAGCTGGGAGAGAGCAGAGTGCTCATCAAACGTGGAGAGATTATTTTGATAGGCCTTGATGGGCCGAACAGTTTCTTAAATATATATATACTAGCCATCGAGGCACACATGTTGCATGTGTCATGAATATATTGAGCTAATATATTAAACATGATATTACAACAGCATGACACCGATATATTGATTTTTTAGCTTGAATGTATTCCAATTCGTCAATTTATAGATAGTTCATGTATCAATTAAGTCATTTACAATAATTCTTTAATCAATTTACTAATTTATCAACACTTCGTGTATTGAAATAAAATTTATTCATTAATAAAATAGTAAAATTACTTTAATATTTAAAAAAACATTTAATAAATTTATCGAGCATAATAGCAGCCAATTTTGGATCCCAACTCAAAAGAAAAAGGCCTATATCAATTTGATGCTCACACAAAAGGAAAGAAAAAATCCGGGGAAGGAGGAGAAGTGGGTGTTCTCCTTTCTTGTTCAAGTGGGTAAACTTTTATCAATTGATAAGCTGCTTGAGCGGTGTCAGAAAAGTGGATTACCGAGGGGTGAAATTTCTTTGAAATTGTCACAGTGCAACCTTTATGTTACATGTGAGCCATGCATAATGTATGCAACAGCTTTATCAATCATTGGTATAGCAGAACAAATACTTTGACATTTTTCTTGTTGTTTTTAGTGGTGATCCTTTTGATAAGAATCCAAATTTACATTAAATATTTGTAACTTTCAAGAAAGAAAGACATGAGAACCCATTAACTATATATTGAGACAAAAACATTTGGAGCATCAAGTGTGATGAATCCAACACACAAACACATGCAGTAGAACACCAACATAGAGAGATCAATAAAAACCTACACAAATAAAATAAATAAATTGGCAGTGTTGGGGTGAAAGCACATTTTATAATAACTTGGTGGAAATATAATTAACTAACATGGGTATTTGAGAAAAACTCTTATTGTTCTTTCAAATTCATAAGCAACCATACATAAGATTTTTCTAAAAAAATAAATTCTAATATTTGAAACACTGCTAAACTACAAAAGAAAATCCGCCAAGAACATCATTTTTATAAAGAACCCAACTTTACATTAAATATTTGTAGCTTTTAAGAAAGAAAGGCATAAGAACCCATTAACTACATATTGAGCCAAAAACATTTGGAGCATCAAGTGTGATGAATCCAACACACAAACACATGTAGTAGAACACCAATATAGAGAAATCAATAAAAACCTACACAAATAAAAGAAATAAATTGGCAGTGTTGGGGTGAAAGCACATTTTATAATAACTTAAGTATGGGACGCAGATAGAAAAAAACATCAATTGTGCAAATACCTAAGCGTCAAATATTTTCTTTCAATCGCGAACTAAAAAAAATATCATGCATCATCATGATATTTTTTTTTCAATCATCCGTTTAAAAATGAGCAATATGAATAAAAAGTGTAGAAATAACGGTTTCGATCTAAAGACTTAAATAATTAAACTTCATATCTTTAAAAGAGGGAAAAAAAAAAAAAACCAATGAAAATCATTAGTTGCAACATCAACCAAAAATCTATACTCTCCAAATACTTGGTCATCCATGTTTAAAGAATGAATTTTAATTGTGATTTCAACCGCAATAGAAAGTTTGTCATTTTAGGCAAAAAATATTCCAGAGACATATAAAATCATTAGTTTCACAATTGTTTGAAAAAAATGAAGAACTTCACTTTGTATTATTGTTTTCCATGTGTTCAACTCATTTTCATTAGAACAACTTGATAAGAATATCAAACCACATTATTGTAAACACATTCCAGAGACTAAACCAAAGTATCATGGGTAGAATAAGAAAGTATATGTTCTGCGGCGGCTTCATTCATCAAAGATTTAGATAATCAGTAGTGTTGTGGGGGTGTTTTTATTTATATAGGAAGAAAAAGAAAAAGACGATGGGGTTGATTATAAAACAGCCAAGACACCGTCAATTTTTATGTGGTGCTTAAACTTAATCAATATCGTATGGAGTTACAGCGGCGGTTGGGAGAAGATGAAGTGGTTTTGGAAGAGAAGAGGCGGAGGCGGAGGGGAGTTGACCAACAATTTTACATCCGAGCCCAAATGGCTAAACAAAATGGATAAATCCTTAGATGCTACCTGTAGTTAGATTCAAAGTTATCAAGACTCAGTTCAAAACATTGGCGTAGAAATGAAGGCAAACCAAATAAGATACCTATTCCAAATATACTGTAAACTGATCGAATTTTCGATGTCTTCAACGGGCTGGTGTTTTTGTTGTTCTCTGCACGAAAATTGTTTTTGCCCTTCCAGAAATGTTTGTAGAATATTTATGCTTGAGAAACATATTTAACCTAGCTCTGAAAAATGAAGAAAGGGGAGTGGAGTTTTAGTCTCTCTTCGTTTGGGACTTGGGAGAGAAGAAGATATTCTGATTAAGTTGGAACTCTGAACGTGAAGAGGTGGATTGAGGGTACGAGGTCATTAACCACGGTCCGTAGACAAATAAATAAAGCAGGCTTTGTGAATATTATTTGATGGGCCGAGATTAGCATATATAAAAATAACAAGTATATGGGCCGGAGTTATCAAGCCCGGTCCTCAAAAATTAAGGCATGCGTTGTATAAACTATTAGATGGGCTTCGATAGACAACCCCCGATCCCTGAAATATATATAAAAATAAATAAAGTTGTTTTCAAAAATTAAAAATTAAGAAATAGATATCTATTTATTAAGTTTTCTCATGATAGAACAAAAAATTGTCTATTTTTCTTTTACTATATGTAAAGCAAGTTTTCAATACTTATAGCCCAATGGATAGAAAATTATTTACTAGCCAGAAGGTCTTAAAATCAACCGAGTGTATTTTATTTAACAACTCTCATTCCATCACTAGTAATATATAATAGGCCGGTGTGTGACTAGGGGTGTCAATCGGGTCGGGCGGGTCTGGTTTCGGGTCAACCCGGGAAATTTTTTACTTTTTTCAACCCGAACCCAACCCGAAAACCCCCAACCCGAACACGAATCCGTCTAACCCGACTCAAACCGTCTAACCCGCCTAACCCGAATTTTATTTTATTTTTAAAAAAAAATTGGAAAAATAAAAAATAATAATAATATTTTAATTTAAACACATAATAACAAATTTTCCGATTTAAATTTGAAAGTTTAATTGTAGAAAATTAAAAGTATATTTACTAAATCAAATAAACAATTGTTAAAAAAATAAAAAATATACAAAATAAAATTTAAATGATGAAAATTTATCATATAAATATACAATAAATATTGTTCAAACATACAATATATAAAAATATAGGTAATATTTTCAAAAAAAAAAAAGTTTTCGGGTCAACCCGTGACCCAACTCGAACCAACTCGAAACCCGTCTAATCTGGTACTAACCCGAACCATCCAACCCGAAAAACCCCAACCCGAACTTGATTTTTTTCGTGTTGGGTCGTGTCGGGTTGACGGATCGTGTTGCATTTTGCCACCCTTACGGTGTGTCAACCCCGGTCCCTCCAATATATATAACAAAAAAAAAACATATGACCAAATACCTAATTTTGTTTTTAGCAGCTAAAAAATATGGCATACTAAAGAAATAAATAACAATAAACATGAGAGAATACTGACGGATATATATTATTGTAATTTTAACAATTGCACTAAATAACTTATCCCAATCAAATATATTTCATTTAACAATTGCACTAAATGAATATATATCTATTCATTTCTTCAAAGAGTAGATATTTCATCTCGAATGACAAAACCAAATAATACCATTTATTTTGTTCCCATACCAGATGATGTGTCCTCACATGTGGTAGGATATTCTATCAATCACAGCTCAATGTATACCGTTGATAACATTGACTAAAATGGACGACTTACTACTGTCCGTCAGATTATTGCTGCGATTTTATCATATTCTCCGCAGGGTGTAGGCATGACTTCCGTTTTCCCCAACAAAGACGCACGAACTCTACCAACCAATATCTCCCACCGTTTCGAAGCTCCGAACTTCATAGTTCATATTTCTCAATGAAATTTACACGTACAGAAGGTGCATGGACCATCAATTTCAGATGAAAAGGAAATAATCTTTTTTTATGATAACTATTGTGGAATGAGTGTTTTTTGGTTCAAGAATTGACCAGTGGAGGCTCAGTTGTTGAAGCCAAAAAGAGACGTTGGTCTTTGATACTATAATTCTTTTGGGTGGTTAAGCTCTCTTTTTCAAGGGAATTTGATCGGTGTGTTACTTCTTTTATTGTTGGAGTTTGTCTGTTAAACATTGTTTGACTCAACTTTAAGCAAAAACCTACCCGTCATTCGTCTGAAGAAAGTATTTTGATTTCATGGTAAAACGGGCTTCATTTCTTTATCTGGGTATTGCCGGAATCAGCTGAGGGGAAGAAGTTGAGCTGGTCTTTGTGATGGGTCCGATGATATGTTGGAAATTTTCAAGAACTTTGTTTCTAATTCTTTTTTGGTGCTGGTTTTCTTTGCTGGTGATACGCCCTGTAAATAGTTTGAGGCCTTTGAGGCAGAGACCTCGATCCTGGGGAGATGAGGTTAGTATTAAATTGTTGAATGTTAAATTTGGCTGTTTTAGACTTGTCGACATTGCTAGTTTTTTTATGCGTAAATTAGAATTGTAGTGTCTTTTGTAATCTAGGATTTAAATTGTTGATATGTTTTGCATGTGTAGTGATATTTTATTTTATCAAGTGTGGTTCTTTGGTAACATCCGATATTTTTTTGCATTAGCATTGAAATTTGATTTTATCTAGTGTGGTTATGAGATGAATTCGAGTAAATTTATAATCATATTATGGTCGAACAGCTTGAATGCTGATTGGTGGCACTTGAAAGTGGCAATGTAGTTTGCATGTATGTTTTCTAAAGAATATTGGGGTTTTAGTGTTTGATGGATTGAAAAACGAAGAAGATCATGCATAAGCAGAACGTTATGCGTGTTTGGGGATATTACTTATTTAAATAAGCATGTTTGTAATTTGTTGGAGAGAACAATTAATCTGATCATATAATGTGGGATGAGAGAGAATTCTTCACGAGGCTTGTTGTCTTCGGTAAAGTCCAGTAAGCACACTTTGGGGCTTACACCGTGCATCTCGCAAATTCAACGGGCCATAAAAATATATAATAAATTGCATTTATTTAGTTTACTTCCATTCTCTTGTAAGAATTCCAGAATGTGTAAAAAGAATCGGATTTGTTGAACCAGCTTAGTTGTGGACACTGTATTGTATTCTTAGTTGCTATGTCCTCTGACCCCTTTCCAGGTCTTATTTCAGAACTCAAACTATTACGTACGGTTTTTTCTCTGTGTGTGTGTGTGGGTGGGTGGGTGCTTGTCTTCTTTCACTCTTTGCCCGAGTTTTTAGATGCCTGTTTCAGGTAGAAGAAGAATGGTTCATTTCATTTAGTCAAGTAGTAGAGGACTTTTATCCCACCCCTCCCCTGCCTTTCCATCCCCCCTCCCCCAAATGAAAAGAAAAAGCAAAAATATGTGTTCTAATGTTTGTGGCCTTTTGCTTCCATCAGTGGCTTCATGTAGGCAAGGAAGAGCGTGAATTGGATCCGTTCACTTCTTGGAACATAACTGGAACTTATCGAGGTATGTTACTTACCTGCTTATGCAATGATTCGGTGGTTTTTCATGTTACGATTATTTTATGTTGAATAATTCGCACTTAGTTTTGCTTGTGGTGATTTTTTATGCCCATGAGCCCTCAATTCAGTTATGTTTGGTGATGCCCTAAATAAAACATATATTTATCATACCTAATAGATTGTGCTGCTACCGCGTTCCTTCTCGATCCCTGTCATGATGAGAAATCAGTTCTTTCTTTTCTTGATGTACGTTATAATCAATTGCCTTGCCAGATGGTTATTACAATCCACATCTAATATGCTTGAAAAACTTGTGTGATTATTATTAAAAAAAATTGAATCATGGAATCTTTCTGTACAAATGTTTACTTGAACTTCACTGAGAAAAAGTTCGAGTGAAACAGTTACCTTAAGAAAACACTCTCTTGCATTCAGTGCTTTTGTTTGTAGGTTGCAGCCATATGTATTATTTCAATTCTACTAAGTGATGAAGTTCTCTGTTTAGTTGAATTTTCTAAGCATCTTAGATGATTAGTGCTCAAGATCAGGTTGCAATCTCAACATAAAAGCAGTCAATCATATTTGCAGTACTGCTCTTCAATTTCCTTCACAACTACCTCAGCTGGAAGATTTAGGTGCTGATGATAGCGAAAAGAGAATTATCTTGCATAAAAGTATTTCTACTCACGTGGAATTACATGTTCTCGTGTGTAAATTGTATTTTGAGGCTAAGCAATATTTTGCCTGTCATCACTACAGAATCAGGCTTGCTAGTTAGCATTTGAAAGTGCTAGTTAATGATAATTTGGCAGAAATTCTTTCTGGTACAGTTCTTTGATCTGGTTTGCCTTAATGGACACTCAGGAGTTTGGTAATTGGAAATGCTGAAGCAAACACTCTTCATCTCCTTGAATATTTATGGATCCACTTTCCTTTTGATATGCTTACTGTAATTTTTTTTATATGCATGATACGTAGGGAATTGGAAGTTCCAAGATTCCACAAATAATTCTTCAAAGTTTCCTGATTTTGGGAAAGCAAATGGCAATGTAGTATTAGAGTTGATCAGTACTCCGACAAAACTAAATGGTGTACACTATGTTCAGGTAAGGGGGTTGTTCTTCAGCTTGATGGCAATATATAACAGGAAAGTGATCAGTTATATGTTCTCTTCTTGTTTTACTGTTGTTGTTCTAATTGCATAAATAGTCATTTCTGACTAATTGACTGCTCATTGAATTTGGAAATCTTCTAGTCGCCGGATTCTTATGACAACCTTGGAAAAGAAGATTTGCATTAATTATTTTATGCTATGGGATCCTATCTCTTGTATGAAGTGGATAAACACACACACCTGCACATACTTACAGCATGCTACACATAAGACTTGCTGAAGCCTATGATAAACCATGTTCTAAGTTATCCAAGTGCAAGAATGTGTAATGATTGCACCCGAAAAACTCAATCACTCTCTTGCAAATTTGAAATGCCCATGTGGATACAGGGTGCTGCTCTTTAGTTTCACAGCGAAATGCTAACCAAGATACACACAAGAGCACAAAATGCTACGACACATTGTTGAAAGGTGCCTGGTGATAATTGGATGAAGTTGCTGCTTCTTCAGAAACATATTCTGTTATTATATGCTGCTTCACTTGTGTTGTTGCATCTCCATCCTGCTTCCCCGGAGAAGCAATTTTTCTTAACTATGTGAACAAACACTATTAACTTCAATAAGTCTGCCATGTATGCATTGTGTCAGCTGGTGATCCTGATGAAACTATTTCGTCATTCAATTCTTTCTGTTGTCACTAGAACTTTGAAACAGTATATTTTTGTTATTTCATCGAGTTGGATATAACTAATCGGGGAGGTTTTAACTTAAAAAATCACGTTGATTCTCAAGTCTCTATTTTTCTAATTTCTAGAGAACTTTTTTCTCATTATATTTTCTAATTGTAATTGTAATTATAACTTTCATGGTGGAATGGACCAGGGGGTTATAATTTTCCATGACGTGTTTGACAATGAACATGATGCTGGAGGTGCTCAACTTAGGGTAGAGGGTGTATATATATGGCCTTTCAGACAACTACGAATGGTAGCTAGCAGGTAGTTTCTATATTGCTTTATTCTAATCAATTAAGATTTTGTTATCTGATTATTAACTTCATAATCTTTTGGTCTTGTCTTATAACTTGTAAAACACATGATATGACGTAAAGATGCTCAAGGTAGTATGTAAATTTTTTTTATACATGATATGGAGTGCTATGCGAGTTGGTTTTGGTAAATTTCTGTTTTCTCTACCTTTTAATTTATGACCATTATTATGGTTCATTCATAAAAAGTAATTGCATATATTCTGTTCTTTCTGTTGTACTAATGGTCCCTCTTTTGTTTAGTTTCAACTATTTTGTGTCTATTCTAATGCTATCTTTTGGTACTTTGCAGTGGAAAACAGGGTGAGTTTGGGCAAGAAGATGATTACATACTATCGAATCCTTATCACTTGGTGATTGCAACTTTCTCTGTTGATTTTATCCCTTCTTTTTGTTGTGTAGTGATCTATTTTATGAATCAACTTAGTTATAACTTCTTATGCTGCTTTTATGCATAAATATTTCTTTTTGTGCATAAACTTTGCCATAACTTCTTCGGCCACGTGCACAGATTGTTTTCCATTTTGTAAATTTTTCTTTATTTAGTTCCTTCCGGGCCTGGACACTTTAGCAGTTTTTGTTAATATGGTACTAGTTTTGCTAAGCGATTGGCTTATAGAATATTTTCTGAAAATAGCAATTGATGGCTAGTTGAGTTTTCTGTTACATTATTGATATAGGTTCAATAAGATGCCCGTGGAAATTATGTATTTATTATCTCATGAATTTTCCGTCCTTTTTTCTTTGGGAATCGCTTCTAAGTTAACTTTGTTAACACCATAGATATTTACCATCACAATAGATCCGTGTCTTTAATTTTCATTCCAGGCTGTCCGAGTCAGTAAATATTGGATAAATTAGGCAATGTATCTTTTGAGATACTTTTCTTTTTTATTTAACAATAAAGAACCATACTGCAGTATGATTTCCTTCCTTTTGAGCTTCAAGCTCTCTTCCTCAAAATTATTTAAGAATTCATTTAATCCAACAATGCCAGATTACTCCTTGTTTTTAATGGTTTGGGCAATTCTTTTAATTGTACATGTTACCATAAATCTCTAAATTTGATGTTTGCTATCCATCTAAACTCTGTAATAGGTTAAACTGGGATTTGTAGTAGAAAGTTATGTCTTGAGATGTTGGGTTAAGAACAGGAATGAAGTCCGACTGAACATATGCAACAGTAACACTGACGAGACTGGCTGAATATTTTCCTGTTGCTGTTAGTTTCCCAGAAGAAATGTTTCCTGTCCTTGTGCTCTGAGTATCTGAATGTTCTAATGTATGAGTCTGTGTGTTTGCTGGTGCCAAATTTTACCATTGAAAATGTTTTGTTCTCTGAAAAGCCACTGCTTCGCAATGATTTTATCTGGAGATTCTTTTATGTTATCCTTCAACGTATTCAACATTTTTTGTGCCGGTGCAGCTTGGAGTCTTCTCCTCCCAGGTGTTTCAGGAGTCTCCTCGAGAAAAAATTTGGAAGAGAAAACACTGTAAAATTTTAAAATTATTTATTTCCTAATCCATAAGTTAAAGTTGATTCTCTCCTTTTGAGCATTTCTGGTTGTGGTCCTATTGCAGCTCCCATCTATAAAATGGAGAAACATTGTAACATTGAAATTGCTGCCCAAGTTTCTGGTGTCTCTTCCAGCCAAGGTAATATGCTTTTCAAAGCATGTGGATTATTGATTCTCTCTACAGATATTAACCCTCAGTGGTATTTGTCAGAATTTCTTTATGATGCTGTTTTGTTTTTTCTTCCTCTCTTCATGCATTCATGAATGCAATTACATTAATCAGTAAAAAGATGCCAATGTTTGAAGTTGTGGTCAATGGTGGTCAATGGTGTTATTCATTTGCTTATGTAGCATATATTTAATATCGACTAAGTGAATGGGAAGGCCCTTCGGAAAACTGAGTATCGTCTTGCCTTTTAACATATTTTCTATACTTTTCGTATTCAACAAATCATGTTAGTTGATAGTTGAGAATGAATTAATTTCATATTAATCCTGCAAACCTGAACTGTTTTCTATTTTGCATGTCTGCTTGTTCCTAAACCTCTTCACACACAGAAGTTGGTATTTCCTCGTGAAAATGATAATGCATATGCAATTTACTTTGATTTAAAGCATCTAATTTGAAATGGAAAATATTACCTTGTTACCCCCATGTTCACGAGTCATCAATCTGCTCTAACATTTGATCACTCTATTTAAACATATGATGAATAGCTGCTTTTTGAAAAGAAAAATGGAAGGAGTGTAATATATTGGGGCCCAAGAATGTATTTCTGGTAAACCAGTTTCTAGAATTTATGTTGATCTTTTTTTTGTTTAATCTGATTTTACAATTCACATCTTTATGATTTAAAAGGTTGATCCAAAATTTAATTTGTAATTGAGTCGATGTATTCAACTTATGTTCTTATTGATATGTTTCTTTTCACTGTATATTATACACTCAAGGGCCTATACGCTTTCCTTATTATTTCTTCCTGTTGTTGCATATTAGAAATTTTTGGGCGTCAAGTGATTATTAGATTTGATGCTGCCTACTTATCTTTTTGGGAGGCATTGTGTTTTTTTTTTTTCTGTAAAAAATATCATTTTGACTTATGCCATTTTATTTTCCTAGATGGAGATCATCATAGATATCATCTTGGAGGATTAATGGAAAGCCCTTCAGTGGATGACAATGCTGATTGCTTCTCACCCATGCTCTTGAATGCGACTTCAGTCAATATTGAAGTCTATTACAATAAAGCAATTAACTATACGTTGATGGTCACCTTTGTATCCTTGTGGTTTTACCATATTTTTCTTAAACAACATATTACTGTTCTCTTCTGGAAAAAGTAAAAAATGGTCATTATGTTTTCTGATTTTCTCCCTTCTTTGATTTATTCCTTAACCTTCTGATGAACTAGATCTCATTTCTCGAAGTTCTTTTGTTAATCCGCCAAATGGAACACAGTAACACTCAATCTGTAAGATTCCCTGTCAACATCTGTGAAAATTGACGAGAAACTGATTGCTCACAATCCAGAATTATGTCTTTTCTGCTGAATGTTTCTTGAAGTGGTTCCAAGCATTTGTCTCACAATCTTTTCCCAGGGTGCTGCGAAAGTTTCACTTCCGATGATTGCACATCAGGCTATAATGGATGCTTATCTTTGTCTTATGCATCTTACAGCAGGCATATTAGTAGGTATGTTGGCATAGGAGCCATTTTTAAATGCTTAAATATTTGATTTGATGTGTGAATGAATATAAGTTTCTTTGAAAAAACCAAGGAAATTTTTTTTCCAGATAAACGTGAAAACACAGTTTTGAAAAAACCATGCTTGAGTTTAAATTTACCTCACTCAATCTGTACAAACAGAGACATCTTTGTTTTGAAGGCACTGAAAACCTAAGTGAATTGATGTCGAAGTTGAAAAGCTTGGAAGCACCTCTTCGAAGTAAAAGTAATTAGGTATAAGAAGTCACACTTTCCAACCTTAGGTCCTGATTCTAATCCTACTGGAGCTGGTTCAGTCTCATTTATCTCAAATGTGACGGGGAAAAATAGTTAACGGACTTGTATAATTTTATTATCAGAAAATTGGGTAACATTTGATGGTAGTTGGAGTTCTTTATTTTGTATGGGTCAACTTTTGATTGATACTATTCTATTATTGTACATTCAAAGAAATGTGACAGCATGTGACACTGGCAGTGTAGATTTTGGATTTGTCTAGTTGCAGATGAGTTTTAGTGCTTATCCTCGTTGTGTTGATGAATAGATGAAAGGTTTTTAAATGTATGTTTTGGTTTGTTCTTGCTTTTAATAGCTTTGTACTTAGCCATTGCATTCTCTGTTACTCTTCTGTATTATTCTTTTGTTTATTATGTTGTTCTATATGCATGATATAAAAGCTGATTCTTCTTTGATTACAGAATCTCTTTTTAATGCTTTTGCCACGGCTGCATTTTTCAAGTTTGTCGTCTTCTCAATATTTGAAATGCGATACCTCCTTGCCATATGGAGGGCGAATAGACCACTGAATAATGGAGAGAATTGGGAAACAATGAGGCGTGAGCTTTCAGTTCTGTACAGCCGTTTTTGTATGTCTCCTTTTCTAATTTGCAGAGCTCAGTATCATGGGTTAAATTATTTGATTGGTTATCTATACTTGAACATGTTATGTGGTGGTTTTAGTATTGATGATGTAATCTTGAACATGTTATGTGGTGGTTCTAGTATTGATGATGCATCAAACACATGGCGTACAGAACTAAAAAGAATATGACAAGTCATTTATTTTGTGTTGATATTTTACATGATAATTGAATGTTTATCATCCTTTTTTTATCTATCAAACCAGATGAAAGAAAACTGCTGTTATCAGATCGTAGAATAAGATAATAAAATCTCTTTCGATGACATGGATCCATTTATTCAGACTCGCTATTTAGCCCTCTACAGATGGATAGTGTGGTAGTTTTATGGTTTTGATCTGCCAGAGAAAATCTTACCTTAATTTAGAACTTTGACAACTTATAACACCTTTGTGGGGACAATTTCACCTCTCTATTGATAACCTGGCCACTATAAAATTTCATGAACAACTAAAGTCAATAGGAAATTTCAAAATTGAATCACCTTCCAAGATCCACACTGTTAGTGATTGATAGTGCAGAATAGGTTTGTAGCCATCATTTAATTATTTTATTGAATGCTAAATATTTGGTCTTGTGTTTTTTGTTTGAAGACCTTGCACTGTATCTGTCAACATTGCTTTTGTTGGTTTGCTCCATTTTGCTTAATGTCCGGCTTACTTTAGCATTATTTCATATTGTATTGCAGATGGAATCCTCTTAGGGGGCATTCTTGTCATGTACGAGTTCCATAGATTTTTGCGGTTTATTCTCCTCCTCCTCCACTCTTTCTGGATACCACAAATAATCACTAATGTATCTCGTGATTCAAGGAAACCATTGCATCCTCATTACATCTTAGGGATTACGATAACTCGTATCGCTATTCCATTATACGTATTTGGTTGTCCCCATAATTTCATGCGAATAGAGCCCGACAGAGAGTGGTGTATTTTTTTGACTATTTATATGGGACTCCAAGCATTTTTTCTTCTTCTGCAACATTATTTTGGATCTCGATGGTTTATTCCTCGTCAGGTTTGGTGCAATTACACTCCTTTGAACTGTACATTTTTTTAGTTTCTGTTTGCTGATGATAGTGTTGATTACGTTTTCGCATAACTTCCAACACTTCTATTGGGTGGATGGCGATGGTAGCCCCGCCAACCCCACCCCAAAAATCCCCCTTCACATACGATTAAATGTTTCTTTCAATATTACGCGCACACACGAACGCAAAATCATGATTTCGCCTCCCTGGTCCCCAAACTTTCTAATTTTAATTAATCCTCGGTATGTATAGTTTCTGGCTCTCTCACTATGTCGAATTGGTGAACTAGTTTTGTGTTATATTGCTCTATTGTGGTCCGTAGAAAAGCATTCCCTCGTTCAAGTTGAATCCCCAAGTCAAGAATATGCAAGTTGTCAACTATAACGGCTGATCCACTGTGTTCTTACATTATGACCGCAGATTTTACCTGAAAAATATTGCTACTATCGGAGGTTTGATCAGGGTTCGATTCCTTCCATTGATTGTGTAATTTGCATGACTGCCATTGATTTCAGCCAACGAACAAATGATTGCATGGTAGATATCCATAAATCTTCCTTTTGTTTTCTAGAGATGACAACTTCATTAACTTGTTAGTTTGACCGACTCCAAAATGTTCGAAGGTGACTCCATGCGATCATTTCTTTCACTCGGGTTGTTTACAAAGATGGATGGACATAAAAATGGAGTGTCCAACTTGCCGCCGTCCTCTTCCTCCTGCCTAGAAGCTTGTATACTTTCTTTAGAGATCGACACAGCCCTTGCTACGGTGAGATCTTGTTTTGTACTCTTTTGTTAGAGGTTATGATTTTTTGTTTCTCGTTTCCGAACTATTTTTCTTACTTACATGCTTTCAGGAATCTCTGACCAGAAGTCATTGAGACGAGCTGACATTCATAGCTATGATGCATGTGTATAAACTCGCTCTAACTAATCTTTCTGCACCACCATTTATTTGGCTTTGAAATGAAAGCATAACAGGCAAATAGACAATGCCTTCGTTCTTGCGTGCTTAAGAAAAAGCCAATTCACGTCTGTATGTATGTACCATGTATTTCTTCAAAGAACCATGGAAGCAACATTTCTGGTCACCCGCAGAAGCTTCCTGCCTCTCCTTTGTGTCAATAACGTCGAAGAATCAAATTCTTTTATGTTGTATTTGTATCGAGTCATTTATTAATATGATTCCGATTTATTTTTATTGTTAAATAAAGAAAACTTAAATTCATCCTATATTTTAAGGAATTGAAATTTATTGTGATTGGAATATTTTTAATTTAAATAAATACGAAGATTGATTTTAAAAAAAAAATTGTGTTAGTTATATTTGTTTTCCTAAAATCAAGACAAATTTTATATCGCACTTATATATTTACTATTTAATAATGCATGAATTCTATATAAAAATTATTTTTATTATTTTAATAAGTTGACTTAATATTAATACACTTCATTTTATTTATATACAAAATCTAAATAAAAACTGTAATATTAGCAACTTTTAACTTATCAACAAGACTCACTTTCTATTCCCAACTATCGTCTATCCATGTATCTTTCCTCGTCAAACTATATATATTTTTTCATTTTTTTTCTACATACCATTTTGTTTTCAAAATTTTCATGTAAATAAAAGTTGGATTTGAATATTAATTTTTCCACGTGTATAATTTTTTTGGTTTTGACTTTATATTTACATAATATTTAATATATTAAATAATGTATATGCGCTGAAACGAATGTGTAGGACATCTAGTATTAATTATTATATTAAATAATTCACATCAAATTTCTAAATTTGAAATGAAGTTTGGAGTTATAACAATTATATTTTTTCAAATAAAAAAAGAAATTACTTATAATTGATGCACTAACTAAGTTATTATAAATGGTATTTTGATTTTCAATTTAACATATTTAGATAAGTTCCGCATTAAAAACAGTTGTTAATCTATCTGCTAACAAAAAGTACATGTGTTATATTATATTATTGATAAAAAAAAAAAAAAAAACCTGAAATTTTCTACATGAGTGTCTTAGCCAATGGAGTATGTTAGCATTTGATCAAACACCAGGAATTCGATTACTTCTACTAACATCTTCTCCGACAAACTTGTCACACATAATTTGTCCATTGTAGTATACTTGACTAATGTGGTTTACAAGTTATCGCATTAGTTCGAGGGTTAACTCATTGTACTTAACATAAAAAAATACGAAATACCTAAACCATATTTAATATCAGTGAAATGGCAATTAACTGAACCGACATCTAAAACATTGGAATATTGTATGTTTTGACTTCTTCAACGATTACCCATGAGACAGTGACACAGCTAGGGTTCATATCGCTTTAAGGAGAATTATATTCCACTCCAGGAGCAACTTCTTATTGCTTGCTTGTTTGAATTCATCGAAGTCAAACTTAGCTCATATGTTCCAAAATGAGATTCATGATATCCAAATCATACGATCCTAAATTAGTTTTCCATCTACGAGATGGTTCAATAAAATTCGATAGCAAACGCTTGCTACCAATATTTGTCGAAATTCTACAAACCTAAAACTCAAAGTGGAACATGTTAATGTTATTCAGTTTGATCGAGTTCAATTTAATTACAACCCGTAATAGCTTTATTAATTAAACCATTCAAAGACTACAAATTTCAAATTTCCATAGCTAAAATAATATTGGAGGAAGTCTCGAATCCCGGTTTTATGAGGTGACATTCACCTATTGAATGTGATGAAATTTGTGTCAAATTCATTCTACCACGATCATTGATGTTGAGCCTTCTCGTAAACAAATTTTTTTTGTTATTAAATATTAACTAAACCGAATCAAACATTTTTTTTTTGGCAAGGGTCGCGACTCTGTCTGTTGACCGTAAATAAAATTTTTTTTACCATAATTTACCTGCACATTTAAAAAAATATATATATCATTTTATTACTTAGATTTTGTATCGTTAAAAAATCATTTAAAAAAAAAAAACAAATCGCATGCATGTTAATTGAAATGAGCCAATGGTGGGACTGTTCTTTATACCTAGTTTTATTTTGACCATGGTAAATCAAATCAAATATAAATCAAACTTGGTCCATCCCAATCCGTTGTTTGACACGTCATCATCGTCCTGGCTAGCTCGTACAAGCTCGAATCCGTAGAGTACAATTCAAAGCTGAAAATTTTGATTGGCTTCATTCGCTGAGGAGGGCTATATATCTCCCCCACCACTTTAATGAGGATGTACTATCCCCTTCCAAAGGACACATATCAAAATTTTTGTGGGTGCATGTGAAATAAATAGTGTCCGCTACGTTTCGGCCTTTGATTGATTCAAAATATACACAAAGTTCAAATTATTTGATTTAATTATCTAACTTATTACAAATAAAATAAACAATGAATGGCTCTCAAATCTTGATAATATATAGCCCACAAAACCACAACTAAAATATAGAATCCGTTACGCTCAATGTGTTCATATAAAATCGGTAGCTCTTTTATGAGACGATCTCATAGTTCTATATTCATAAGACAAATTGCAGATCAAGTCAGAGATCCATCTTATAAAATTAACATGAATATAAGTTTTTATATGAAATAATATGGCATTTCCCATATATTTGACTATATAGGGCCACCCCCTCACATGAAATATGTAACTTCGGTCTCATTTCACTTCTTTGTTGTAACTTTATTTTGTGCGTGAATAGATGATGCCACATTGTTTGAGAAACTTTGAGAAGACAATAAAATATAATATATATCGAGGAATTTTAGTTATAAAAAGTTAACTTGTCTTGGTTTTGTGATTTTCAAAGTTTGGGTTTCATTTAATAGCATGATTTTTTTTTCTTTTGATCATTTTTTTTGTCGTCGAGAGTTATTAAAACCAGCTAATATTATTTATTTAACACATACACTATCTTACGTTGCTCATGTAGGAAAAATAAAATATATGTTACATACATTTAAATTTACATAAGCAAAAATGAAGAAAAATAACAAATTTTTTCTCCGAGTTTGAAATATTTGATGTTGTTTTGCTTTATATTTATACTATATTTTTGCTAAAAATATTTTAATGTGTTTAACATGAGCTTTAGTATTCACACATGAACTACGTAGGAGAATATTAGCTTTAAATAAGTAACATTCGATGAATTTAATGGCTTCTAATGAATAAAGACCCAAACTAAAAAAGATTCAACAAGTTATTGAAAACAAGAGTTGTAAATATAGAAAATTAGTGTCTGATTATGTATGTAATGATGTATTTATTTTTGGATTATTTTCAAAAAAATTTTATAAATATGTCTCTCAATTAGTGAAGAAAAACACAATTGAGTAGAGAAAATTTTATAAAAATATGTAGTTTAATATATTTTGTGATTTTGAGATTTTTACTTTTTATCGTACATTTTTTCTTGTTAACAAAAATCAAATTTTGAAAAATTATAAAACTAAGGTCTCAAACGGGTCAACTTACTTTATCGAAACATATATTTAAATGTAATATGTTATGCGTGTGTGTGTGAATTTTTTTATGAGAAATTCAAAAAAAAAAAAAAAAAAACCAGAAAAGTCTAGGCCTTGATGATTATTGAGACCACCCCTCATGCATATCAATTAATTTTCATATATCGAGTCTTCAATTTGATGTGTACACTAGAATTAGGTTTTGTGTCCTCTCTTAAAAAAAATAGTGATCTAGATATATTATCTGATGCGAAATTTTAAACAGATGGTCTCCTTAATTTAGTGCAATAAAACGTAAAAATAAATAAATTTATATGAGAGAAATGAGCATTTACTTGTTTTTTAGTCCCACACAATGTTCAATAATGAGATCGTGAAAGTTATCCAGAATAAATATTGAGAATCTGAGGGCCAACGGCATCGGTTTGATCGAATAACTACTTCAGAAAATAATAATAATAATAGAGTAGGTCTCTTGTGAGACGGTCTCACGAATCTTTATCTGTGAGACGGGTCAACCCTACTGATATTCACAATAAAAAATAATACTCTTAGCATAAAAAATAATATTTTTTAATGGATGACCCAAATAAGATATCTTTCTCACAAAATACGACCCGTGAGACCGTCTCACACAAGTTTTTGCCATAATAATAATAAATTCTAGAGTCATTCGTTTAATACTTTTATTAGGAGGTTTAAATGAAAGTTTACGGGACGGGACGGGACGGGACGGGACAGTTCTCAAAATCACCTTTCTATGATCATGATTAAAATAATTGATATATACATATATTCCAAAAAAAATTGATATATAATATACTTAAGTTTTAACCTATATAAATACTCTCTTTATAAGGATTTGGTAGATGCTACACGTATGAATAGTACCTTTAATTTGTTCACTTGGTACATGATATCATATAAATCTGACAGGGCATGACGTGTCAAATCTTGAGAAGAAATATAAACAGGTGTGTTGTCTCGATCGTACAAACTTGATGGTGATTATAGATGAAGAATCAAGCGCATTCGAACGCGTGAAGGAGTTCGATGAAGCATTCCATAAAGACATATCGAGCAACGTGCATTTGAGTACGAAATGACCCCGGAGGGCTGCTAGAATGTGCCCCAGCGCGCATAACAACAAGCCCCAGCGGGAAAAAGCCCCGCCCCAGCGCCTAGACGCGCCCCAGCGGATTTTTTTCCCCGCCCCAACGCTCACCCTACTCACCAACGGAATAAAAGCCGTCCCAGCACGCCTACTTCGCAGACTTTGCGAGACAAGCGCACCCCAGCGGATAAACATATAAACAAAAGTTGTAACTTTTATATGAACAATAATGGTTGTGTTTGTCAATTTTTCTTTACTCGAATTGTCAAAGATGAGTTATTTGAAGGTTCGTTTGAGATCAGTTGTTATCTTCGAGAATATCGTGACCACTCATACAACCATGATTCATTACTCAACACACGTATCATGATGCCATTCTTCAAACACGAAAAGCTAACGCGCTAAAAAACGGAGTCACGCATCCATATATCATGCATGGTTAAATGAGTGGTCGCGATACGTGTATTGAATGAATAAAGACATCATTTATATAAATAACATGAAAACACTTTTTTCTAACAACATCAACAAGTTGATGTTGGATTGTTATGTCATATATATCTATACTATATATTAAGTTTGGGCATAATAGAGACAAAATGAGACACCAAATTTTCCTTTCAACTTTGCCCTTATGTTATATCAATATTATAATTTTCTTTTTTTATTTCAACAAACACTTTTTTTTTTATTTTTTTTTTAAATTTCATCAATTCAAATAGCACTTTAGTCCTTCAATAATTTGTCAAATTTCACTTTAGTCTTTTAATAATTATAAAAAAAAAATTATACACACGCGGTGCGTGTGCAGAGTGACTAGTTTTCAGCATTCATATTGTGGAACATTGGAAATAGTGCCCAACTATCCGATTACAAAATTGTAACCGGATATAAAAGTTTATTAAAAAAAAATGCAAACGTTGCAACATCTGGTGCGCGTGCTTGCAGCAAGGTTCATTTTATTATTTAATTTAATATTAATATATAACCAACATAAATGTTCGCGGATTCCGATGAATTGTGAATTCTCATGACTATGATCTGATAATTTTATTTTCATAATTTATATGAGTGAATGTTTTAAAAAAAATATAAATACATCATTATTTCTAACAAATTTCATATATTTGAACTTTCTATATCAATCTTTATACACAAAAAACACTATATGCTAAAAAAAATTGGAGTTAGGAATTTTTTGAAGTTTTCAAATATCGAGAAAAATTCAAGGAGAAAAAATTCTTGTGTTCGTCCAAATCTACAACATCTTCCATTTCTCACACAACATTCACGGAATCTGCAACATTATCCACCACCAATTCTCATAATTTCCAAAGTTACCCAAATTTCTCGAGTAACGCCCTTTCAATATCTATATGGTTTGTAATTTTTGTTTTCATGTCATGTGTTTTAGTGTCTTCATGGTTTGTACTTTTCGATTATTAATGTTACAAAATTAATTTTGTGCAGCTCGTTTTTATTTTTTACATATTAATTGTTCAAAACTAACCGATATGAAGTAGTTGTTACGAAATAGCTTTTACAAACTATAAACTTTCTAATTTTATATTTGAATAAAAATATAATATTAAATATATTAATTAAAGTTGAGATAAATTTATTAGAAAAATATAAATGATTTTATTAAAACGGAAAAAAATATTATTAAAGTGAAAATGAAACCATAAATATTTGGTTAGTGAAATACTTGATTATGAGATGTGATATATTTAATTAATGATGTGGACCACGGGATCTAAAATATTTGGGAGAAATAAACTTGTTATTGTGGATGTTCTAAACAATTTAAAAAGAGATCACCAAAATAATCATTTTAATAGTTTTCATTATTATTTTTATAACACAAAAAAAAAACTAGTGCTTTATATAAAATGAGGATATTGTTAAAACTGAGACTTTGATCTAATTTCGTCCCAAAAGTTAACTCAAGATAGAGGATTGGCTATATCCACATAACTTTCAAGGACTTAATCGAGTAGATGTGATACATTTAACACATTTCCTTCACGTCCAAAAATGAACTGGGTGAGTAGCTCATAAGAGAAATCCAACACATAACGATGAGTGTGGACTCTGTTATCATGTTAAGATTAAAATTTGGGTCTAATTGATATCTCACATCGGCTGAATTAAGTCATTGGGAGTTGTGTATATGGACTTGAATAATCCTTTCTCTTTAACCTAATTTTTGGGGTGGAGTTAAGCTCATGTCTCAATATTAACATAATATAAGAGCTCAAACTCATCGTTATGTGTTGGATTGTCCGATGGGCCACGATATTATCTTGTAAACTTTACGCTTCCATTATTCGTTTTCTAGCACGAAAAAGTGTGTGTTAAGTCTCACATCGACTGAATTAAGTCATTGAATTATTTATACGGACTAGGCACATCAGATGGATTAAGTTCTTGGGAGTTGTATAAATGGACTTGAACAATTCTCCCCCTTAAGCTAACTTTTGAGGTGCACTTACGTTAAAGTCTCAATATTAGCATATGATATCAAAGTCCAGACCCACCGTTGCTCACCGTTATGTGTTGGACTGTTAAATAAGTCACCCGATAATATCTTGTAAATTTCACGCTCCAATTGTTCATTCCTGGACGTGATGGTTGTATGTTAGATGTCTCATATATATCGGCCGAATTAAGTTTTTGAGAGTTCTATATGTGGATTTGGATAATTCTTACTCATTGTACTAGCTTTTGAAGTGGAATTAAATTCAAGTATCAATCTTAACACATACCCAGTATACATCCAAAGTGTTAACACAACAATTTCTTCATCATAAAAAAAATCATTTAAATGTACAAGATAATTAAAAAAAGAAAAGAAAAGGAATTTCAACATTCATTATCAACCCTTATATACCTAATTCTTCGTAGAAAAACAAACGATCTATTTCCAAAACCTTAATACTATATTAGTTGAAGTTAGTTATATAGATCCCTATTCACTTATTGCATGTTATAATCGTTTATTTAATGCATATCTGGTATTTTATTAATAACGTACAAATGTAATGCGCTGTCTTCTACCAGCGGATTTATTATTTTCAAACAATAAATATTCTTATTAATTGAACATTAAATTTAAATTAAAAAGGTGAAGGAAAATGATATTATTAGNATATAACACAATAAAGAGTGTAAATATCAACTACCCACGTGTATATATAAGAAACTGAAATCTAAATTCACTAAAACTATATTCAATGTTTAAGGAAAAAATGTGAATTGTTTTAGAATTTTTATGTATCAGCTAGCTAGCTCAACTATTTGTGTTCCTTTTGTAGACGAAATAAAATGAATAAAGTCATATTGGATCTCTCTTTAATTGTAGTAGCTAGAATGATATTATATAATTTTAAAATGTAATAATGATATAATAATTGCAACACGATTTAAGTAACTTAAGACAGACTCTCCATGTTCTTGCCGTTAACCTCCCATGCATCGATCAATATCCTATATATACATATATTATATATATACACATACAAATACATACGAACAAACACTTTAAAAGAAGGGATTACTGGCTTGTGGTCCTCACACATCCCCTTTTCCCAGTTTTCAACTTTTATCTCTCAAAATTCTCATCACCCCACCACCAAACATCTTTCATCGAATTGATGGAAGCCGCCAGTAGTATTAATAGGAGGATTCACACAATTGACCTCAAGCAAAGGTCCATTCTGAAGCAACAGATGAACATGGATGGTGGTGTCATTCATGAATCCGAAGATGATGAGCGGATGGGTGGTGGTGGCTTGATTGATGATGATAAGAGGAAAAGGGCTGAGGCGGGTGGCGGCGCCTCCGGCAAGAAGGGGTCAATTGGTGGTGGAAGTAGTTCAGTCATGAAGATGTGTCGGGCGGAGAAGTGCTCCGTGGATTTGGGTGATGCTAAGGCCTATCACCGTCGGCACAAGGTCTGCGAACACCACGCCAAGGCGCAGGTGGTGCTGGTGGCCGGAATCCAGCAGAGGTTCTGCCAGCAATGCAGCAGGTTTGGTTTTTCATACTTGAAACTGTCTTTGTTTTATCTTCAAAATAATTATTATATAGCTTGATGTGGACTTGTTTTGCTTTGGATATATATTATTTTAATTTATCTTGAGATCCTATTGGATACAGTTTTTCATATTATTTTATTGGTTTGATCCATTTGTTGACTGGTTGGTAATGTACGTTTTTAATATTTTATTTTATTTTCTAATTACACTTGCCATTTTTTTAATTATTATAATTATAATATATTCTTTTTTTTTTGAAACTAATTATAATATATTCTTAGCAATCAGTTTTTGCTGGGATAATTCCAGGTAAAGTCTTGGCCTTTCGTTTTCATAATTGACCAAAACACTAAGAAGATAAGTCAAAACGCTTTTTTTTAAAAAATAAATTAATTAAATATATAAAAACATTTTCGCCATATTTGTTGAGCCTTTTCTTTTCTCCCTTTTTCTACTAATTTCAACAATTTAGAACTTAATTAGCAAATACATATATATATAATTAATTTTGTTTATGAATTATACAACAGGCTAAAAAAATTTCCTTGTAACGGGCATGGCATGCATGCAGTGCCACTTGGATCCGGATCTCAGCTTGGGCTCGATCCGGGTATTCGACCTGGCATCACTACGTGAAACAAATTGTCAATATTTCGTGTTCTGTTTTATTAGACCTAGAAGGCTGCTGCATTGGTTACAGTCTTACAGATCAATTAGGACTCACTCTTTAAATCGAATATATATAGGACATGTCCTAATTAGTCGAACGTTCCATGAAAACTGTGATTACCGAACAAAAGATTTATAAAAAGAAAAAATTTATTTTCCTCGTAAAATTTGGTTTGTTCGAGTTTTTGTAGAGTATTGATTGGATCCAAGTTTTTCCAAAAAAAAAAAAATATTTGACTTAGCTAGCTATTTCATTATGAATGAATTAATTGTGGGTAGGTGGTAGTACAGATTTCACGAGCTAGTGGAATTCGACGAATCGAAAAGAAGTTGCAGAAGGCGTTTGGCAGGTCACAACGAAAGGAGGCGTAAAAACCCGCCGGACCATCCAAAAAGCAACAGCCAAACTATTGATAACAGGGGCAATGCTCCGGCGGCAGCTCCCTCTCTTCTGTCATCCTCATCTCCATTGTTATTCTAAGTATTCTACCACGTTAATTACGTCATTCTCGACTATGGTCATCTTTTGCTCTTTAATAACCCGGTTAGCTGCCTAGCCGCGACGATCTGAAGTTGTCTTATTCGTGTTCGACAGGAAGTCAGGAACTGTATGAATATGGTAGTCGTCCTCTAGGAGCCGGGGCCTTATAAGGACTATGTATTCAGTATTTGGTTCTGAGTATATTCATTTTATTNACTTATAATATTATTATAAGTGTAATAAAATTTAATTTTTTTATTATTACAATTTGAATTAAAATAAAATATTTGAAATATTCATATACCTGGGCATGTGCGCGCGTGTCTCAAGTAATCTTGTAATAGATTCATTTATCATGATTTTGATAGAAAATTATTTTTAATTCTTTTGAATAAAATAATAACATTGAATCTTAATTAGACGTCGTTTGAAGTTAAAAATATGATAATAATATTAAAATAAATAATGTAATATAATAATAAAATAAATAATGATAGATAATAGAGCATTTGATTTTAATGATAAATAATAGTTTGTTTGATTTGATTGATTATTTGAGATAAGATGATAAATTATTATGGCAAAAATTTGTATGAGACGGTTTCACGAGTCGTATTTTGTGAGACTGACTTTTATTTGGGTCATTCATGGAAAAATATTACTTTTTATGTTAAGAGTATTATTTTTTATTGTGAATATCAGTATGGTTGACCCGTCTCACAGATAAAGATTCGTGAGACCGTCTCACAAGAGACCTACTCAATTATTTATTTGACGCATAACTTCAAATTGTGCCTAAATATATAGATGATGATGGAGCGCTCATGATAATGTCGATGAATACTCTCATTATCCATTTTTGATTAAAAAAAATTGTATATTTTTAATAAGCATGGTCATGATCATATCGTTATATTCTATAATAATTATTTGCTACAATCTATACTATCTTACATTAATATATTATTACACAACAAGTTCTCACATTTTGGTCTTTTTTTCAAAATATTTCTCTTAATATCTTTATTCTTGTATAAAAAAACAAACCTAACAAAATTAAAACTTGAAATTAACATTTGAAGAAAAAATAATTCCAGAACTAAATTTCGCAAAAAAAATTACTATATTTAAATCTGTATTTTATTATAAAACTTAATATAAACATGAATGTATTGCTTGCCAAGGGTTTTGGCAATGTAATTAAAACTTGAGGCATTTGAATGAAAAAAGTTGAATATATAAACCTGAAATGATAATTTGGTATTAAATCGAATATAAATAATTTTGGAATACGCACTGTCATGCATACCTTATAAAAAGATTTCCACTTTGTAATACTTATAGATCATCTCTAATATTTTTTGGTTGTTTTCAGATTGATGAATTTCAAATCCATAAATTTTAAATATTCAAATGTAATTTTGTTAATTTAGAGAAGTAATAACGTAAACTTTAAATCTATCTGTTGTATGTTTGTATAGAACTTCATGTTAATTAGGATAAACTACACTCCAAAATCTAGCTCGATGAGGAGGATTGTTCGGGTCCATATATACAACTCTCAAATATTTAATTCATCCGATATGAAACATATAACGTTTATGATATTTAAAAAATTAAATATGACATGAGATTTAGTAAGATGAATTTCTATAATCATGAAATATGAAAATTTAACAACACTTTATAATATGAAATAAAAATATAAACAAATAATAATTTACTAAATGAAATACAATCATTTTTTTTGAATGAGTTAATTGAATAACAAAATTATATACACCATAATCAAATGTGCGGTGAATTGGATTTTTTTTTTCTTCAACAAAAAGTTAATTGTCCACCGTTGATTAGACGAGCCTAATTAGCAGTGCGATCTGCCAATTGGTCAAATAGGAAATCACCAAATGGAAACGACATCGTATATCTCACATTATTATTATTATTATTTTTCCTGTGATTTAGTTTCATTGTTATACCTTCCATGGTAGGCCGAAAGCTATAAATGAGAAGAAAAAGGTGACATTTTTGGCCTCGCAGAGCTGCTGAAGGAGGCGGCATTGGTAATTTCGCACTTCTTGTTATCGTTCTGTGATTTTATCGATCTGATCATTTTCTAATGAATTAGAACCATGTCTGTGCCTTTTCAGGTCCATGAGAAGGTTTCAGTACGTGGGTTCCTTCGCAAATTTTAGATAAATTTTGGGTTTCCAGAAAAGTTACTCCAAAGATTTGATTTTTTTTTTTTATTATTTGGTTGTCCATAGTCAATCCCATATTTTTGTTTTTTTGTTTCAATTTTAGTCAATCCCACTTGATTTAGTTGGTTTTAAAATCAGACTCTGCATTTGACATTTTTTTAATATAGATTTTCTGTTTAGGTTTCTCAATTTTCTTGTTGTAGTGTTTGTTCCGCTTTCTTATGAAAAAAATTACGGAAGAAGTTGGCTTTGGTATCTTAGGCTGAAAGCCTGAAACTGTTGAGTTATGGCCTTCGGATAAAATGTGAATTGTAAGTACTCTGCTAGATTGAACCCTATGTTGCGACTGTCTTCTAAAGAATGGATGACGACATTCTATAGTCTTTCGTTTCGTCTGTGGTCTCACATCTATAAATAAATTGCCCCAACTTTATTTTTCAGCTTTTAGCGAGGAATAAATGTTATATATTGAGGTTGTTTCTTTCAGGGTGCTCGTTGAGTTAAGGACTGAAATTCTCTACTTAAGCTATTAGATTTTGTAAAGAGCCAGTATGGATCAGAAAATGAATGTTTATATTTGGGACATGGATGAGACTCTCATATTGCTCAAATCTTTACTCGATGGAACATATGCTGAGGCTTTTAATGGTCTAAAGAATGTACGAAATGGTGTAGACATCGGCAAAATGTGGGAAACTCATATTCTTAAAGTGTGTGATGCATATTTTTTTTACGAGCAAGTAAGGTTTTCTGTTTCCTTTTTCTTTTTCATTTTTACATCATTTGCTCTTATGTGTTTCCAGAATTTGCTGATATGTTGTAGTCATTTAGGTCGAAAATTTCAATCAACCATATCTTGACTTTTTGAGCCATTATGATGACGGTGCAGACCTCTCTGGTTACGATTTCAGTCAAGATGGATTTAGCCCCACAGTTGATGATCTTAATAAAGGTAAATTGGCATACCGCCACCGTGCAATAGCTGAGAAGTATAGAAAGGTACATTTTTCGCTATCCTTTCTCCTGGGATGTAATTTTCTTAGATACAAAAAGTAAAAGCATGCATTTTTCTTTGTATAGCTGCATTTCTTTATTCCGATTAAGTTAGTTTGTCTATAGCTTAAGTTCAGGGTAATAAAGTTGATAGATTGCCATATCATTGGTCTCAATTAGCAGCATGTTCTTTTTGTAAGACAACTTTTTTGCATGAACATATCATTTTAGCATTTTGTCACAGATTAAGTGAACACTTATAGCCTATCTCCAGGATATTAATATTCTTGAATATCATATATTTGACCTATATTTAGCACTCTTAACTGTGTGTACCAACTCCCAACAAGACTTTGATTACATACTGTTCGGGACATGGTTAAATGAAGGATCACCATGTCTCAAGGTTTCCCGTTTATTGGAAAATGAAAGTATGGGAGTAGCATTCAAGTATTGCTTTATACTTAGAAAGGAATGCGATTATTAGCTAGTATTGTAATTTCAGCAATAGCAAATTAATTGATACCATCAATACTGTAGGTTATAATTGAGAGTAGCGAACGGAGCGAGGATTGAGAACAAGATCAGGGGTAGAAACAAAGAGTAAAGAAATATGTCAGGTGAAGGTGATGGCTTCCATCAAAAAGAGTGTTACTTGCATGAGGAGTATAATGATGATGTTGAATTTGGTTTATGGATGTATAATTGATATGAACTTATCAACTAAATATCGATTATCTAATAGAATAATCGGACGTTTTGGTGTTTTAATATCACAAATTTATTGATAAGTAGGGATGCTATGTCGGGTTTTGATTGTAAGACACTGGAAAATCCAGCGAAAATCTACTAAAGGTGAGGAGTGAGAAAGCTGGATGCTTGATGACTTGTACCTGCCGCTTCTATTGTGGTGCTACTAGTTTTTTCTTAGAAAATCTCGCTTGTTGAATATTTGGAGGTACAAAATCTTTTTCTTCTGGTGAAGTGTGGTAGTGGTCATAAGGAGAGGCAGTGGGATCCTAAAGGTCAAGTGACCAATTTCGGGATTGATTCATCTAATGGCTCCTACTGATTAAATCCCTAATATCTTAAAATGAATTCCCTGCAAGTCATCTTCTAAGGTGCTATCTCCTTTGCAATTTGTTAGCAGTTCATGCAATAGGTAGCGAAATTGATTAAATCAATGGACAGAAGTGCTACACCTAGTCGTTTCTATCATAAAGCATAGTCAGTGAATGGCAGTGATTCACAATTTTTGTTATACATCATTTTTGCTTAAAATAAAATTCCTGATCTATCATATTTCATTAAGAAATTTGATTGATGTTTCGAGCTTTGACATCGGTTTTTCAGTTACCTGTTGATCTCAGTGATGGGAACCAGTTATTTGTTCACGTTAAGTTTGATTGTTGTACTGTCTCCCTTACTACCAAAGAATATGGACATCACTTCCTAATTAAATATGCATACACTTATGTATTAGAAGCATAACAGAGGTCTATACGGTATGGGAAAAGCCCACTTCTGTTTTATTTTCTTGGTTTTTGCTAGTTGTTCTTCAAGAATTTAGTGGGGATTAAAAGTACTTTGCTTAAGATTGGTCGCATACTTTAAACTTAAAATGCTAGTTTGATTAATAAATTTTAGCATCCTTTTGACTCACTGTATATACCCAGGGAAGATATTATCCTCTGCAGTTCAGTTTTTATAATATTTGCACTCTATTTATTTGCAGGGGTTGTGTAACCTTCTTAATCAAGATGTTATGAAGTTATTGGACAATCTCTATGATTTGACTGATACTTACACAGAAAAATGGTTTTCTTCAGGTAAATTATTCAGTTATGAGCAAACACCTTAAAAGTTCTTTAGCTGAGAGATTCATTGATGTCAAGTGATATAAATTTTAATTTTTACCAGTGATTTACTTTGTTACTGTATAATAGATTATGCTTATCATAAAAGGTAAATGACTTCTTTCAATGAATTGTCAAATGAAATGCAAAATGGACTATATGAACCAGAGTATTTCAATGTGGTATTATGTTAGGTGCTAATTTTCTAAAACAACTCCAAACAATTAAAGAACTGCAGAATTTAATAGAAAATATAGATGAATATAAATCAAATCAACAGTCTTGAGTTTTTCCGCTTAGCCAAGGAAATAAATCATTTTACAAGGGAAAATACAGTTCTCATGCCCTAGCTTCTGCTGGTAAATAACCAAAAATATAATGCTTGAACGAAAATAATCACTCCCACCAAATATCCCCCTGTATGCAAATGAATTTTCCCTTGGTCCAGTAATTCCTAACAATCTTTCAATTTTCCGACTGGTTGACATAAAGATTTACGGGCGACTTTTTAATGCAGCGTTACAATATTCTTTCAACCTTTATAAAAACAAGTTTTAGCAAGGATTTTATCTAACTAGACTCGTCTTTGTTGTCTTTGGTCTCTGTTTTGTTGCTAACTGACAGTAATCGTGCTTTCATGCGAGTTTTAAATTTACGTTGTGATATGTTAGTCCCAGTAACATGGAATGTTGTTATAATCCTACTTTTATGGCTTTGAAGAAACCTTTTGTTTTTTCATAAGTTGTTATCTTAAAGCTCTGTCGGTGTATAACAAGTTACTTTGTATATCAATCTGTCTTATAGCTCATTGTTGGTTGCTGTGCTACTGTGTACTGATTGAAATAATTTTCTGATTCAAAAGTGATGGATAGAGTCTATATCATTCAGAAATTCTTTTAATTGTTTAATAATAGACGATATAGAGAAGATTGGATTTTATGTTGTTTTCCAACTCCTTCTCCCCATTAAATATTCGCGCAACCTTAAGCAGGCTAAGTTTGAGTAAAGCTGAGTTTTGGCAGCGGCTCCGTGAACTAATCTTAGGGATTTAGAAGCAAAACATTTTGTATTTTTTTGCTGGATATCATGAGTTGTGGCATTTGCTCAGGTCAACGTTGAGGTCGTAGCTCTAGGGTGACTTCTTCTTTTTTTAATTCTTGACTGTTGACTGTATAATGCAAGTGGTCTTTGGTTAGCTATCAAATTAAGTTCGTAATTTCCTGGAGCTCAGTATGAAGATTTAATAACCTAAAGAATGAGGGAGGTAAAACAAAACGCTGTTATGTCTCCTTTGAGTATTGTAGATAAGGAGAATGGTGGAGTATGTAAAATAAAGATTGAAACAGTAGTTGTTTTGAAGAAAGAGTGATAGCATTGTCGACTTTTGCCTGATTGACAGTTTTCATTCATGTGCATCATGATGTCCAATGAAACGTGCTCCAATTAAAGCATCCTGAGGTTGTGCATCTCATATCTCCTTGAATAAAACACCGACCTTCCAAAAATTTATGGATCTCTATTCAGTTTTTCGGCGTTTGTTTGTTGCATTCTTTTCATTGATAATTTTCCCTACAACTTTACAAAACCTCTTTTAGCTCTAGCATGCAGGTAGTCTGTAGTTCGATTGTGTGCGACGATGGAGTTTATGTGAAGTTTGTGAACCTATCTGTGCTTCTTGGTGCATGACTTCATGCATGTGGGAAGACTTTAACATCTATAGTTTTGTGAACCTGTAGTTTTTGCTGACAAGGTTTTACATTTAGAAGTGTTTGTTGTCCTCTCACATACATTTAAAGCTTTTTTATCAATTCAAAAGGATTAGAAAACTTTATAAGAAATTGTTGGGACGAGTGAGGCAATCCAAATATGTTCATAACATGATTTCCTTTTCATTGGGTCCGTGTTCCATTACATTCATACTGGTGCGGACCTCGGAGTGGCCATGATGTCCTGTGATATGAGAAATTGTATTGTCAACCCAGCGGAATATTTGGTTGAACTATCTTTGTTTAGTGTATAATTAACGAATGCGTAAACTGATGATTTCTGAAGTTTATAAGTTTTACCAATTTTTCTTTCAGCTAGATCTTGCTTGGAGGAGTGTGCGGGACAGAATAGAGATACAAATCCCTATATTAACTTATCCAATGTTAGAGATGCCATGTTTCAGCATGTGAATGTCTTAGTTACATCTGGTCCCCTTGTGCCTAGCCTGGTTAAGTGCCTACTCTATCGCCTGGATAAAATGATTGCTTGTGACAAAGGTAAGTTGATCTTCTATTCAGCATAGTTGCACACATGTGCATGCACCCTGGCACCTGCATGTTATCCTGTCACATTTGAATTATCTTGGTATTGCATGCAGTTTGTGATTGATGGCTTTATTATTTACTATTTACTGGAGAAGTCACAGGCATTCGAATCTAGTGCTTGAACCTAACACATATGTCCGTGCAATATTTGTTTAGTATACAGTTCATTAGAAGTGGGAAAGCTCCAATGTTTTTCATGGATCAAAGATCGTTTCAATGGACCAGACGTTCAGTTTTGCGTGGTTGGGGATGGTTGGGAAGAATGCGAAGCTGCAGAAACCATGAAGTGGCCATTTGTGAAAATTGATCTACAGCCAAACAGCATCCATCAATTCCCAGGTCTGACATCCAGAGACTTGCAACGATACATTAATGTCGTGTATGAAAAGCTTGATCGAGAAGATGAGTTATAAGTCATTTAGAAGCTTACAAGAACAGTACATGATGTAGTTGAGTATTTGTGATTTTTCAAGAGTCTATTTGAGTATGCGAAATGAAAATAATTCTATTGATATGATCAGCGTTATTTCTTCTTCTTACTAACTCAGTTTGGCTCTTTTATGTGGAAATTTATTTAATTTTTTAGATTTCTAATTTATCCCTTCCTGGAACTCAGTAGTTGTCGGTTTTCCAGCAGATCGATAAATTATTCTTCTTCTCACTAACTTGATCTGGTTCTTTTATGTGAAGATTTATTCAATTTTTTTGATTTTTAATTTATCCTTTCCAGGAACTCAGAAGCAGATAACATCAACCAAACCACATAAGCAAAACACCATCAAAATTTCAAATATTTTACAAAACATAGGATCGACAATAACATAACAGTTTCTGAGGTTCAAGGGTTCTTGAACATTTCACCACGACTATTGCCTGTCGCGGTAATCATCTCATACCAGAGGCAGCGGCACTGGAAGCTGTGGCCGCTGGAAAAACCACTCTTCGCTTCTCATTTCTACGAGCTATATGCAGTCTGGGAGACTTGGCCTTTGTTACTACTTTAGCAGACCTGTTTTCAATTTGTACCGAAAACTAATATTAGGAAACAGTTTGCCCCATAAAATAACAATAAACACCATTGATAATACTTATTTATATAACACAAAAGATTACTATTTAGGACATACTTCTGTTGTAAGAAGGGATTATCAAAATTAGGCACGGGTCTTCCATGCAGAACTAACGTCCTTCGCATCTGTTTCAAGGCCTTCTCCTCCTCCATCTAATAAAATTGAGGTTATAAAATAGCATGATAAAATAAGTTGTAGATGTTAAAAAACAAGTGAGCTAGTTATGTTCACCATCCTTGCAGATTCTGCTTCTTCTCGGTATCTCTTATATGTCGCTTCTTTGTCCTTGATCTGCAAAGGAAACAACATCTCTCAGTTAGAATTTTGAATCCACTAGTTTTTTTATGTTCACGGTAAAAGCAGTTAATATCTCATAAGTCAAGGACCTTTTTGTCAAATTCTGCTCTTTCTGCAGCTCGGTGATTTACTTGTAGATTAAAGACTTGGACTTCTGTGAGGGGCTTCCGTTGTATCTCTGGAAATGGAATTGGATCCCTGCTATATCAAGATAGATACTAGCTCAATCAGTATTTTGATCCCAAAGAATATATTAAAATGATCATGCATATTAATAACCGGTCGCATTCATACTCTTTTAATATTGGCTGAGCCTTAAATATTCTCATCTGAGCTTCATCCATCTCCATTCTCCTCCTTTCTTCCATTTCCCTCTGCATTTCCTCTTCATGCTTTAATAAGCTTTCTAATCGAAAAGGTTCTGGTTTTGTGCATTGCTTTGGCTCTGGCTTTGGTGGAATCTGCACAGGAAACGTTATTAGAATGTACAATACAATGTCTCTCAAAATAATCTTATGATCATCTTACAAACCTCAGGATAATCAGTTGTGTAAGGATATGGAAGGGCTTTCGGAATCCTAGCCCTCTCCTCTTCCAACTGTTTCTGCACGAGTTCTTCATTTTTCCTCTTCTCTTTCTCCGCTCCTCTTTCCTGATGACAGGAACAAAAAATCTATATATATATATATATATATATATATATATAAATAAAAATAATAGTTTTACTGAAAACTAAGCCTACAAAAGGTAAAACTCCATCAATAAGTCGGAAGAATATTCATACTTCTGTGTGGAGATGGAAAGGATCTAATGTTGTATTTCTAGGAACAAGCTTCTCCTGATGTGGCTCTGAAACTAACGAAAGCTGAAAAATATGGAGGAGTTATAATTAATGAAATAAACATGGTAAGGTAAATACAGTATAATTGGTTTAACAAAATGTTACCTTATCAAATAGATCTACAACAGCAGTAGGAGGTGGGATTCTTTTGTCGATGGAAAAGTGAAATTCTTGAGGTATGGTAACCTGTTTCTTCATGTTGCTCGACAGACCTATCTCTCCCTTACTTTCTAGTATCTGCAGCACATAGAAAATGGTAAAGGGGCAGGTTTTGCCCGAATATCATCATCAGAAGGTGTTAGTAATCTACCTTTCTATTCAAAGGTCTCGCCTTAAACTGGGGAACCTTTTTAAGTTCTTCTTCCTCTAGTTCTGTGGAACTTTTGACCCTCGGACGATGTGCTCGGAGATAAGCCTGAAGAAGGGGTGATTTTGGTGCTGTAAGCTGTGGCTTCCATTCATGGTTCTGCATTGAACAAAAATATGTTAGAGTTCTTTCAATATATCTATAATAATAAACATCTTCTAGTACCTGTTCCTGTGTTGATTCTATGGAGGCCAATGTAGATGTTTCTGCCTTTTGATTGGCCCTCGACATTGTCTCCGAATGGAATTCCTGTGCAAACCAAGACGATTTTTTGTTATTTGCAACTAATGGTGCTCAAAAATTCAATCTTTTTATCAGCTAGTGGCTTATTTACCTTGAATTGAGGAAGCTGGGGTGCGCTTCTTTGTATTGCTGTTATGGTGGGAGCCTCGAGAATCTGTGTATGATAGGCAAAACAATCATAAGTATGACCCTTGAAAATTCCACAGTTATTTGTAAAAATTTCTTATAAAATTTAACTAGTACTTTTTTGTTTAGAGGGAGAACCTTAAACTTGGGAACTTTAGCCATCATCTCTTCCTCCAGTTCAGCTGAACTTTTTATTTTAGTAGAACGAATCCGTTGGGATGTTTCAAATTCAGGTGTCTTTGGCCTTGTTAATGTAAGCTTCGATTTCCTCTGCACTGTTCCGGTGGCATTGCTCTGAATAATTTAGTGAACGACAATACAGGTTATTGTGCATCCATAAGTGATGATTAAGTAAATTTTCTCGGAAGCGAAAAAGAAGTCACAGTTGTCAGTTGGTTACCTGTGAAACAGAACTGCTGCGAGGCAAGGTAATCTCTCTGGTGCTTGATTGAAACTTATTCATCATTTCTGCCATAGACACAAATGGAACTGCTGGTTTTTGAACGTACATCTTCACAATAAGCAACGAATCAATGTTTTATTTTATGTTCAGAAAAAGTTGATAAGAATAACCGTTTTAAGTTTTCCAAAAGCCTACCCGTCTATCCTCTTTACAAGTTTTTGCAGCATTTGAAGGGCATAAATTGGAACTATTGCTTAAGGGGCCGAATCTTGTTTTGTGAGGCAAGTTGGCAGGTTTATTGATTGTAAGAATCTAAGAAAAAGAGAGGTTTTTTTAAACGAACATTACCAAAGCACAATATAACTCGATAAAATATATGCAGTACAGTTAAAAATGATGTCCACCTGCTGAGATTGTCCTCCTTCCAGCTTCTGCTTCTTTATGGCTGGGTACTCATGGGCGAGGTTGGGAGTTCCAATATCGTTCTTCGCATTATTTTCCCTGAGGAAGTATGAACCGGACCTTGAGTTGACAGATATGAAAGATCATGAAGTATGGAGAGTGTAGGTATCCCCAAATATACAGAGACCAACCTTTTACCAGTAGCAGGTTTAATGCTTTTGACTTGTGAGTTTTGCAACTGAATTTTTGATTTCATCGCTGAAGGATTTTTAAGTAAGCTAGCTATCTTTTTGGCTGACTGCAAATTCTTGTTTCCAAACTTTTTTGATGGCGCTGGAGTTGTTTGCGGTTCTAAAATAACGGAAATTTTGTTTTAGATACAAAGTGAACGAGATATGAACTAGCGTTGAACATTCATGAATAAAACTGGGATGAGGATGACCTTGGACATCTACAGGGACAGAAGAAAATGCTTCTTTGCCTGCTTCGTGGCTGAAATGACAAGCAGCAAAAATTTTAGTTTAGTCAAGAAATAGTTACAGTTCTTTAATAGGTTCCACATTTTAGCAATATTCAAGAAATAGATACCTTTCATTTTCTTGACTGCAATTGCCTTTAGTATCAGACATCTTCTCGATCTCTGAATTCGGCATCTAGTAGAAACACCACATGAAACGGAACTCGAATTCTAAACAGCATTTATTTCAGAATGTACAAAGCATACCTTAATTTCAGCCGGAGCAACCTCTTCTTTTGCTTCTGTTGAAACGAGATCTACCTGCTGTTCTGACTTTGATGCTGCCTCTGATGTCTTCTCCTTCACCTGTGACAAGTAGTCAATAGTTTGTTCATCCACCTTTTAGCCAATGAAAATGGTATCCTAGTTGTCAATAATAAGCTATTGATAACTTCACCTCGTTCAGTTGTTCATGTTCATCAAACTTACATAGGATCAAAGTTTGAACTGATCTGGTATCTTTGATTCTTGGCATAAATGCTGCAGACCATATTCAAACACGGGAAACATAATATGGGAAACCACCAAAAGGACAGTATATCATGATGAAAAAAAAAAAAAAACTAGCATTATTTTCTTCTTTCATCAACTTTGGCCCTTACAAAAAATGTCCTGGTGCAGAACAAATATATTCCTAATTTGGCAATCACATTATGACCCATAACAGCTTTACATGATTTTTGATGTAGCTGATCAATCATATTGAAATTTAAATGCCAAAGTAAGGATGATCTTTTGACCAAAAAAAATATAAAAGTTTATCCAAAGTATGCATGATACTTGAGCTCAAGATCTAATTCTAAATGAATTGCTCAACGATGTGGCAAATTACTTTGGCGTCCAAGAGACATGGACATGAACATGTGTTTTAATCACGTAATTATAAAATTTTGACAATTATGTTTGTGATTTAGTTAATTAGAATGTCTCCAAAACATAATTACATAATTTAAAAACTAATAATTAATTCATTGAAAGAAACCTAGGTTTACAATTTTAGAAACATGATTGCTAGGTGATATACAGACTGCAAGGTGGCTTTTGGACTTCCAAAAACAAGGCCTGCATCCTGCAAGAGCTCAACAGTCCAGCCCAGCCCAGCTAAGTTGGATCAACTTAATTAAGTAAGTTAAATTAGTTTTCAAATTAGGCTGGACAAGTTGTAAACGAGACCTCAATTGCAAGAAGCCCATTTGTCAGAAATCCACGTGGCACTATAAAACAAGGCCACGTGAGATTTTCACACGTGAAAACACGTGGGAGGATATCATAATTGAAAGTAGGAAATTGACAAAAACCTCACTAACTTCCATTAGCACCAATCTGCGTCACCCCTAACATTGATGGAACAGTAGTGCTTTACAAAAATTGTATAGAGAACTTAGCATAATAAAAATTAATAGCTAGGGGGTCTAATATTGTCGAGATAACTACGTATATAGACCATATATATTATAATATATAAATATTAAAAATACATATCAGTTGGTTGTGATACCTTAATTATGAAGTACACGGTATGGGTTGTTAGCAAAATTATAGGGGCTTAAGAAATTTATTCTAAAAAGATGGCTCCAATTATTTTCATCAGCGTGGAAGAGAACAAAAGAGAGGGTTGGTGCTTTGCATGTTATAGTGTAATGTCGAGGTGCCACATATATCCATCCCTTCGCATGCAAAGCACCCCTAATGCTATGCAGCCACGCACCTATCCACCCATACCTTACACCATCCTGGTCATTCTCCCCCCACACCCCTCTACCTGTCTCTATCCTCTGTATATATATGTTGCCCCTATTTTCACTGTTTCATAAATCTTAGTTTGCTCCCTTCTCTGGTGACATTTCTTTCTACATAAATTGTATTATTTTTATTATATACTTAGGATTCATTCTCCTACCATATATTATTTTCAAGAAAATTTCATTATGGGTAGTACTACTGTTTGTGATGAGAATCAACACAAGTTCCACCACTCCCACCAACCGTACCTGAACAAGAAATCCCTCCGAGAAATCGACATCCCGCCACGGAAGCTCCTCAGTCGCCGTTCGGCCGCCGCACATCAGCAGATGTCCGACATGTTCTCGGAATCCCACAAGGCGGAGGATGCGCTCTCCAAGTTCTTGCCTTGCAACAACGTAGACGAAGATGATTCTGATCCTTATTCCTCCGACCAGTTCAGAATCTATGAATTCAAGGTCAGGAAGTGCACCAGGAGCCGTAGCCACGACTGGACGGATTGCCCTTTTGCTCATCCGGGCGAAAAGGCCAGGAGAAGGGATCCGAGGAGGTTCCAGTACTCTGGAACTGTGTGCTCTGAATTTCGAAAGGGATATTGCAACAAAGGCGATAGCTGTGAATTCTCCCATGGGGTTTTTGAATGTTGGCTTCACCCATCTCGCTACCGAACCGAAGCATGTAAAGATGGGAAGAACTGCAAGCGGAAGGTATGTTTTTTTGCTCATTCAACCAAGCAGCTTCGCATGTCGCCGGATCCATCTTCTCCACCGCCTATGAGTTCTCCGATGTCGGAGAAAGTGTACCGGAATCTGAATCATTGCTGTGTTTTCTGCCACGCTTCACCTACTTCTCCTCTAATGAGCATGTCCCATTTATCTCCGCCGCTTTCACCACCACTCTCCCCTCCGGTGAACACACCGGAGTTTTCAAGGTTATCAAGCATGGAATCCTGCGGATTCCGAGAACTCAGCAACGGCGGGATAACTTATAAAGATGCATTAACCGAATTGATGTGTTCTATGGAGTCCATGCGCGTGAACGAAGCTCCAGTTTCTCACTGTGCCACAACACTCATGAATACTGCTACTCGGAGGAATCTTCCATGGCTGGATGTGACTAATTTCAACGTCGAAGTGGAGCAGCCTCAGTTTGTGTTATCTCCTTCAACCCCAAGCCCTGGAACAAGCAAATTATTTAATGGAGAGAGCAGGTTCTTTACAGGGAATTTTTCTGGCAAGAATTTGATGGAGGATTACACCAGGTACAACAATGAAAGCAATCTGGGAGGGCCAGATCTTGGGTGGGTCAATGATCTCCTCACCTAAATTAATTTGAAGGCTGGTTCCAATAAAATGTCCCCCAAATGCTATGGAGATTTGAAGAATGAAAAATTAACAAGATAATGATATTGCACCATCCATATATATATATATGTAAGTTGTGTATGTATATGTGAGATGGGATGTGATTATTTTTTGCTTCGATTTTTTTTTTTGGTAATTATGGGATTTTAATGAGTATTTAATTAGTCAGTTTATTTTGAGTCCGTTGTGTTAAAAGTATAGAGTGGTACTAGTTAAGTTATGCAAGGAGGGCTGCTGGCCGGTATATTTGTGAATTTAGGTTTATCTTATGGTCTATGGATTTTATCAATGAACTTGAATCATGTTTTACATTATCATTCTTATTCGTTAATCTTTTTGCTTTTTAACAAAACCAGTGAAATTATATTGGAGCAATGAGTTTTGATCTTAAATATCTTGTATGAAATCATTCGGTTTAGTTCAAGTTTTTTTTGGTGAAATTAATATATCTTCGCTTTTCAAGTACATGTATTGTGTTTTGGGGATAAAAAGATTTTGTGGGTGTTATGGTTTTTATTTCAAATTTAGTTTTTTACTATTTTTCAGTCTACTAACGTGTGTTTCGTCATTAATTTTTATAATTATAATATTATATTCATTTAAACATAAATTAACACGAGTCATTAGTGTCAGAAAATACTCGAAACATTCCATCGAATATTCTCGAGTTCTTATTTTTATTAAAACCTTTNAAAAGACTAAAAATGGAAAACAAAAGAGTAGTGCAAGGTGTCACGGTCACGAGTTAGGAGAGGAAAGGTGGCGTCCATGCACAAAGACGAAGAGGTTATTATCCAAATCAAAGTTTGTTTACAAAATTCCAAAAGCTATTAAACGATATTGTCTGCTTTCGCCACGATTGCATATGCCATTTTTATAATTATAATTTATAGGTAAATGGGAGCACAAAAAAACTTCCAAATTAAATAACGTTCTTATAAATTATCAAATCTTACAAGTCAATTATCTCTAGTACTATATTATGAATTTCTATAATATTCATACGTTATGGAGAGTTCTCAAAGTGGAAAACTTGTGAATCCTGTTTTTGATGATAACATCATAATAGTTCATATTTTGTTATCAAATTTCTCATTGTTTATATTTTCGAGATGCTTAATTAATATGTTTTGTGTTATTTTATTTTATGAATAAGTTTTATGCTATTGGGATAAATTTATTTTGTTGAGAATTTGAAGTAGAAAAATTCAGAAGTGAATTTTTCATAAGACGTGAGAAAACCTTGTGATTATTTTTCAGTTGCATATGAAACCTAAATTTGGCGAGAATGGCAATGAGTGAAATTCGAAATTATGATGATAATACTATATTTTAGGAGTTCTAATTGTGGTATTTAATTCATTAAAGACTTTAGAGACATATTATTGAGATAAAGAAATATTTGATAGAGTATTATTCCATAAAAACTCTGGTTTACTTATTGATAGGCCTAATTTCTTCATAGTATTATTAGGTTTCATTATAGTTTTTGGTTTTTGTCTTTTGACTTCTCTCTTCGCACCAACTTAACGTGAAACACAAAAGAGAAAGCGGGTGAATTTTTCATTTCTTCTCACGAACTCTAGGTTAAGTTTTATTTCTAATTCAAGAGATATTTTATTATTTCAATTTTATCACTGTGAGGTTTTTTACGCTTTAATTTAATATTATATTTTATTCAAGTATTTGTTGGTTTATTATTTATTCATATGAAATATCTGTTTACAGTTTACAAGACCAAAATGTTGAGAACGATAATTGACTCTGCACAAAGTACAACTCGTAGTGTTTGGGTTGTAATATGATTTAAAATAATTTGAATTGTACCGATATCATCAAAAAAAATACTAACATTTTATTTTCTCTCTTTATTATTTGATCATGTGTATTTGACTATTTTTATATAATAATAGTTTATTTATATTTAACTCATTAGAATAATGAAACGAATATGATATCTTGAGTAAACATGTGTTATACTAATCATAATAAATTTCAAATCCTTAAAATATTGAAGTTATTTAAAATATATTAAAATTAATATAATTATAATATAAATAAATAAAAAAATGAAGTTGAATTTCTTCTATTTAACTTATTTAACTATAAAAATAAATTCAAAATCATAGATTACAAATGATTCAATTCAAATATATGTTAAAAATATAATTTCGGTTTTTCAGAAATATATAGCTATTGCATATATAATTTTATAATTGATGGCAATTAAGGTGGATCAGCGAGTCATTGGAAAGGCATGTGGGAGGAGAGTAGGGGACCTCCGTTGAAATTAGACGGTCACCGCCGGCCGCTTGTGAATTTTGCTGCTACTTCCACATGTTAATTAATTAAGTTGGATTGTTTATACATATAATATAATATAATATAAATCTATATCTTTGTGACGGGTCGAACCGATCCATACCCGATTGTAAAAAATATTTTTGATATAAAAAATAATATTTTTCATGGGTTGGGTCGGATAAAAAAACTCGTGTAAAAAATTTGACTCTTAAAACGATCTCATATGATTTTTGTGTACTATCAGCATCTAACGAAAATTAATATTTATTCATTTTAAGATGATTGAGGATTTAATTAAAAAAAACTTGTAAAGCCTAATTTTAGTAGCATGAAAAACGAGAGCTAAAATCATCTGTACGCTGATCTTTCTAGCCTAGCTTATATATTCCTACCCTACAGTAATTATTGCGATCCACCGGCCAAGTTCCCCTCCAGGAAACACATAATTTCACCACTCACCACACATAAATATTTAATTATGGGACTACATTATTTGTGTAATAAATGTTTCGAACGAGAAGCAAGTGGAAGTACCCATAACCATAGGGAAAATCAAATATCCACGAATCTTCAAATGTTAAAATTCCCATCAATCAAATCAATGGTTATGTAAGAATAGAAATTCATTTTATTTTTAAAAAATAATTTATGTGATCGTAGCCTAATATTTGAAGATATGACATCGATAATGGGAGAAATTAAATTAATGGTTATGAAAATTTGATTTAAAACTGGAGATCGGTCCGCTCGTCATATAAAATAGATAGATTGAGTCAACAATTTGCGAGTTGTGAGTAAACCCACCCCATTAGCCCGTTCGGACAGTTACTTATTAGTTATTAAGTAAATCTTACTGATTTTAAACACATTATCGCTGAATGCGAAATGTAGAACTAGAAAAAGTTCACTTGGGATGGCCCAGCCCACCCATTTTTATCGTATCCTGTTAATAAAATACTTATTCGAACTTGGGTAAAGCCCAAATAAGTCATAGACCCGTAATATAACCTTTTTTCAAAAGAAATTTTGCTACATAGTTTCACGGAAGAGTTTGACAATTACATTTAAATCCATAATAATTTATACAAATCAAATTTTTGATTCATTCTACGTCTGGAATTTTGACCTGACTCTGTTTTGTTGTTATACAATGGGGTTGGCTGGTTTTTGTTTTAATGTGGAGTCGATAAACGTCTCTTATTTGGACATGTTTAAATGAATACACTGCAACGGTGGTAACGATTTTAATTTTGATTTCTAACTAGTAAAAAAATTACAGACACAAAATTTAAGGATGGTCCGATTCAGTCAGTTAATTACTTCGCAAATTGATAAGGGTATTAATCCTACTCAAATTCTAATTGTACATTATGTATTGAGATTGAAAAATAATATAATAATTAATTAATATAATGTAAATATGTGAAGAAAATAATAAAATAGAATAGAAGGGGAAAAAAGGGTGTTCGGGGGAAAAAACATACAGCGGTAAACCTTGTTGGTGCCACTAAAACCCTTGCAGTCGTAGCTTTTTCTTCGTTTCCGTTTCTCGCGAGCATACTTTCGAGGTATGCAAATTCGTTCATACGTTCCTGTCTCTGCACTCGTAGCCCGTCAAATATCAGTATTTGTCTGTATATATGATGCTTGCGATTCAACTTTGTTAATTGTGCTTTTATTTTTTAATTGATTTTTTTGTTCGGAGATTTGGTGAAGGTGTGAGTGAGTGCTGACTTTAGTGGAATTATATGAACTTTCAGGTTTTTGCGTCATTTCCTTTTGATATTGAGGTGTAGTTGGTTGATTCAATGAGATATGATCTTAGTTTTCGTTATAATGATGTGTTAGGTTCAGTATCGGATATTTGAGTGAATAATTGTACATTTTCTGTAAATGCAGGTGTTTACGGTATGAATTTGAACAATGTCAAGGTACCGAAGATGCCTGGTGGAGGTGCAACATCTGCTGTGATCAAACTGGGAGTTTTTGCTGGACTTGGCGTCTATGGAGTTGCTAACAGTCTCTACAACGTTGAGGGAGGGCACCGTGCCATTGTTTTCAACCGAATTGTCGGTGTCAAAGATAAGGTTTAGCCCTGCATTTATCTCGAGGATTAACTGATAATGCTTAATATTTTATTCTATCTTTAATTACATGCAAATCTTTGTTTTTCCATGTCTCTCTTGTTGGGAAAGTCTGTGGGAAGTAGTTCATTTTTTGTGGGTTAAACCATGAATATTGCATCCCATTTTCAATTGTAATGATGTTTGCCTGAGTGAATCTTATTGGCATAAAAGTTGGATCATGTCATGTATTTACTCTGGCAATTTGCAGCTATAGTTACATGTTTAATTATTTTAGACCTTTTCAGAAAAATCTATTCACTTGAACAAATAATTGTAGCAAACCTTCATTGCCTCCGGCCACATCTCAATGGAATTGGTATAATCTCGTTTGGCGCATTAAGGCTGATAAATATCTCAGAGCCTAGATGCAAGACGCAACGTGCAAGACGAGGAGCACACTTTATTGAAATGAAGCATCATAATAATCATATGCTAGTATTTGTAATTTGAAGAAAAGTTCATAACAATATAAAGCAACATGTGCTTTACGAATTAGTAAAGAACAATAAAACAAAATTTGTTAGTATATAAGCTAAATTAAATGTTCTATATCTTTCACTTCGTGGTTGATTTATTATTTTCACATTGATGGCGTGATTAAAATTGGACTCGAGGCTTAAACCGCACCAAAAGTTGGGTTATGTTAGGGTGTGTGGGCTTTATTAAAGACTATGTCTTGCCCTTTGTTGAGGCACAAAAGAAGAGACCGACAAGACTTGTGCCTAGATGAACGCCTGTTTTTGTGTTTTAGTAACTATGATTGAAATATTGGCCTCCATAGTACTGCCACTTTTCGTGTTATAGTGGTAAAATTCTAGGAAAATTGACAGGCTGGTGGAAACTTTTCTATTTAGTGTCACTTGCTGAGAGGCTAATTTGAAAATTGAAATATTAGCTGAATGTGGTTTGTCAATATTTTTTTCATGTGATGAAATTTATTTAAATCATTAGGTTGTATGCTTTGAATCTGTATATTTGGTTTGACAAGTTTTGATGGGGTTTTACAATTTTGTGCAATTTTCAAGCATTGATAGTTGTCTTGCATATCTTGCTTTCAAGTTAGTACTCCATGCTTAATGAGCGTGTCAACGGCTTTACTGTGTCCTATCTTCGCAATCTGAATCTATAAAAAATTATTGTCAACTAACTCCTGGGAAAAGATTACTGTTAATCCTCTACACACTATTACAAGTTCATGTTTACTTTTGGATTTGGGTTTTGGAAATAACTTGTTCTATCTTCATGGAAAGTATATGGGACTTTTGAAGAAAAGATCATGTCCATTTTATGCCTTCTGTTAGTAGCTTTCACTCCTTGTGTTGCAAATTCTTTGTTTGATACTTCCCACCATGAGGTTAAAGCTCTGAAAAAAATTGACTATCTATGCCACAGTAGTGTACGAATAATTGTTTGTGGCTATGTTAGGATACAGTTGATCAAGGGTTATCAATACAGTTTGAACTCGAGATACTTTTGTCTTCTCCAACATTTTCATACTTTTACTTTGTGTTAATTAGGAAGAACATAGGTCACATCCGGTTCATAATGTTCCGATATATACTTCTTCCAAGTTTGTTATTTGATTTTGTCATACTCATGTCCATCAACCTAACTCTTCTACGACAAGTTATCGTATCTAATATTCTTCTTTTTTAAAAGAAAAATTGTATTCTGTGAAATTTGGATATGTTTTATATTTTTTCTTATATGCTCAACATGCAGGTGTATCCAGAAGGGACTCACTTGATGATCCCATGGTTTGAAAGGCCAACCATATATGATGTTCGAGCGCGTCCCCATCTGGTGGAGAGCACTTCAGGCAGTCGTGACCTTCAGATGGTGACCCCCTTATCTCTCTCTCTCTCTCACACACACACACACACACACATTTCTTTCCCCAAACCCCACATTCATTATCTCGTACGTGATAGGGCTAGCACTTGCTGAATGATTTTTGATGGGTTTGATGTTCACTATCTGGTTTGAAATAATTTTCTTTTATAGGAATTAAAGTTAAATTTATTTCCCATTTATGATAATGAGAGTGACCGTTGACGCAATTGGTTGATTGTAAAAGAGGTGAATCCATTCCTTAACATGCAAGCGGGTTCAGAAATATTATTATGGTTCAAATAAGTTTTTGCAACTCTCTTTGCCTGTTTTTCTTCTTATTTATTTCTATATGTCCATTTTGTGATTTGTACTTTACTACTTTAGCTAAAGTTTATTTATTGTTGCCATCTTTTTAAAATTGTAGTTTAATGAACATAGAAAGTGGTTACCAATTATCACTTTGGTTTAGTTTTCACCGATGTATTTTTGCAAAGGTGTTTCTTTTCTGTTGAAGCACCAACCATTTTGTCTATTGATCTTCTGTGCAGACTTTCATTTTATTTCATAGTTTACTATGACCTATAAAAACTTTACATTTCCACATTCCGGTTGCCTTACATTCCTGCTTTTAGCTGAAGTGCGTAATTTATTGATAGTGTACATCGAACAAATATCTACTAGAATCTTTCTAGGAGGTTCTTTTTAGCTTCATGGACTACCGTGTTGTGGAAAAGAACCTTAACCAACAGATTATCGTTGTACCCCTCCGCCTTGTGATTTTTTTGGTGCTGCCTAGTGGGGAGTTGAATTTAAAAGTTCAATCAGTTGTTCGATTGTTTCAGGTAAAAATTGGCCTTCGGGTTCTTACTCGCCCTGTGCCAGATCAGTTACCCACTATTTATAGAACCCTTGGTGAAAACTACAATGAGCGAGTCCTGCCTTCAATTATTCATGAGACGCTGAAAGCTGTGGTTGCCCAGTATAATGCTAGCCAACTTATCACACAGAGAGAGGTAAGTGGCTAGGGTAGGGATATTTCTTTTGTTCTTTTTTCTTTCCTTTTTTCTAGTGTCTTGAATTGCTTCATTATACGGTTGTTACGTTATGTCAACAGTTGATTGACCATTACGCTTTCCCATTCTTAGAATTGAATTTTCTAAGGCTTTTTGGTTTGTTCGCGAAACATTTTTATTGTATTCTACATTTTTACTTATGAATAAAAACACTTGATTTTTAATAAATAGAGGCTGCAACTAGGATCTGACGCAACTCTACGGCCAAAGTTTGAATGATGTACTCGAAAAGTTTAGCTTGCTCTCCTTTCATGATTGGCCTGCATATACGTGGACGTTATGATATTATATCTGAATTCTTGATTATGTGGAATTAGAAACTGACAGTAATTTACTGTATTTAGAACGTGAGTAGGGAAATACGGAAAATACTGACAGAAAGAGCTGCTTATTTCAACATCGCACTGGATGACGTCTCCATTACAAGCCTGACCTTTGGAAGGGAGTTCACTGCTGCAATTGAAGCCAAACAAGTAGCTGCACAAGAGGCTGAGAGGGCCAAGTTTGTGGTTGAAAAGGCGGAGCAAGACAAACAAAGTGCTATTATTAGAGCACAGGTAAAAAAAAATGCCACCATACATCGTTATTTTTTTAATATTATTATTATTATTCAAGATTGGAATGCTGCATTTTCCTACAAAAAAATAAAATGCGCGTCTACATCTATTCCTTTTTGTGCTCGTCCTGTGGTATCCTATAGTACTACGAGGTCAGGCTGGAGCTTTTCCAGAGCAATTTTGTCCATTGGGAATTCTTTTCCTTGAACTTGGGAAGTTTCATTTGATAATTGCAAAATTCTCTCATCCGATAACCAGGGAGAGGCTAAGAGTGCCCAGCTGATTGGTCAAGCTATTGCCAACAATTCAGCTTTTTTAATGCTCAGGAGAATTGAAGCTTCTAAAGATATTTCTCATACTGTTTCTAGTTCAAGCAACAAGGTGTACTTGAACTCTGATGAGCTCCTTCTGAACCTTCAGAATCTGAGCTTAGAACAAAGTAGAATGAAGTAAACGGTCAAGATGGATAAAAACTCTCTGTTTGCTATCGAATTAAGATTTTTCGCACAAGTCACCAGTTAAAAGAGCAGGAGTCACTGAAATTCATCAATTCTATCGTCATTCTAAACTGTGTAACGACGTCTTTGATCTTAATTATGGGGGCACGTCATCTTTTGACATTTATACTATTTATTTTTTTTGCTCATACTCTAGACAAAATTTGATGGTTTGGATGTTTTCATATGCTGGTTGGTTTGATAGCTTTTTTGGCTCATCATAGTTTAGATATCATGTCTGAATAAGTATTGTAGTTCTATTTCACGTGTGATTGATGTGTTGATCATCTATATATGTGACAAGTATTTGGAACATGGAGTCCATCATAACTGTATTGACGCTATCGAGTTTGACTCGAGCTCGAGTCTACAAAACTTAAATCTGTGCTGGAGCTCGACTCGACTCCACTCATTTTGACTCTTGCCTCACCCTAGATTCTAGAATACACATGATACTCTACCTACGTGAGCTCTATAAGAATATTATATGTAGGTAAAATTGATGATTTTGCTATTAAAATATTTTCTACACTTTTGGTTTCAGAAAACGTGGTCGATTATGTAGTCCGGTGGATGCTAGTAATAACAATTGCAAAGCCTCATGGCTCTGTAATATTTATTTTGAAGGTAGCATTAGATTGCTAGTTTACATAAAATGCAACATATTATTTTGATGACTATGCGTAATTAATTTATAATAATGGATCATATCTTTTTAACATGACTAATAAATTTATATGGTATAGTTGTTATTTTGAGACCTATATTGATTGTCGGTTGAAATATTGCATATCATGAGTGGATGGACCTAACATTCATATAATTTGTTGCACAATTGTTTTTAATCCCATTTTATTATTGTTTATACAAAAAATTGTTATTTATCCGAATAGTTTATATAAAATATGATATATGTAACGCTTTACATGATATGGGAAGAGACATAATCCTATTCACGGTTAGGCACTTTATTTTGCTTTGATAGAATCAAATATGATATCATATTTTTATTATTATATTTGATTTATCTTTGACTTAATATCTTTGATCAATCCTTGTTTTCTTTTAAAAAATAGTTACACATAACAATGCGTTCATTTTCTCATGTCTGTTTTCTAATCGAGACACTTTAAAATGACCAGGAAGAACACAGTTCAAAAGATGGAGTCTAATTAATAATACAAGAATAGTTCCAACTTCGTTTGATGATACTTGTGATAAATGTCTTACATCGACTTGATCTATTTCAAATGAGAAGGATTGTTCATATGTACAATTTTCAAGAACTTAATTCTTGTTAAGACTAGGACTTGGATGTTTTAATGTCATGAACTTGAGTTTAACTTCACCTTAAAAGCTAACTCAAGTGGAGAGTATTGTCTAAGTCCGTATATAAAATTCTCAATAACGTAATCCACCCGATGAGAGACATGTAACAACTTGGCTCTCCCCTTCAAATCATACGTTTTAATTCTTGTACAGTCTCATGTCAATAAAAACGGACTCAGACTGAATTGTGGTGGTGACAATCTTCTTTCGTAGCATGATATTGAGATGCAATAATCGTTTCTACTAAATGAGCAATTGACATATAGTTCATATGTTGTTGTACATTTCGAAATATTACAGTCGTTTCATCACTGTCAACTGTAGCTTTTGATAAAACAACAAGAATTCGGGCTCACATAAGAGATCAAAATTCCTACAATCATGGTTTTTTAGTAAGTAATTGCAAATGAAATTTATGTAACTTATAAATCGTCTTCCTCGATCAAAATTCCATGCATGTAAAGAGAGAATCTATGACTCCTAGGTTAGAGATATGGATGGAGCTTTTATTAATTTTACAAATTGAGCAAGTGGAACTTTACTTTATAAAGCTGAAAGGGACTTTAATCATAATAATAGTTCACTAGATTTTAATCATTGATTGCATTATGATTGCGCTGTGATGGTAATTTTTAGAGTGAACTAAGCGAGAACAGTACTGGAAAACAGTTCTCGACAAAGTGGGGAAAAAATATCAGTTTAATTTATATTAGTTTTTCATCAGAAGCATCAAGTCTTCCTTAAAATTTAAACTAATATTTTTTAAATGAAAATTTTCAATCAAAATAATGTTATTTATTCAAAATTCGGAAACTCGATCTAAGGTTGTGTTTGGATTTGGGAAGATGGATTTGAAATCAATCTATTACGATTATAATTTAATTCTTTAAAATTGAAACAATAAATCAAATTTTAAATTTATAATATCTTATTTATTTACACATTATCAGTACAAAGTAAAACTTGAAATTCATCATAATTAACATGAAATATTATATACACGATAAGATATAAATTTGAAGTTTATGATATTACTTCTTTATATAATAAAAATATATTTAAAATCTATCAATTCAAATATAACCTAAAAATATATAGTGGATTCAAGTATAATTATACTCACAAGACGACATGCGCACGTACGTAACTATTTATAAAGGAGATTGATTATATTTATTGCTATTTGCGTTAACTTTTTAATTCTTTGAATTTGATAGTAATTCAGTTATATTGATTGTATGAACAAAGTCATGAAACCTACATTACAATATTAGTCAAACCCTAGGTAGGACCTACCTGCTTATTCGAAACCCACGATGTTCTTTTTTTTCAGTTTTAATTTTTGAAAAAAAATTTATTTATTTTCATTTCCCACGTAAGTCTTTGCCAGATTAAAGGTTATTTTCGTTTTCAAAATTTCAATGGTTTATATATATAGACACACACACAAATATTAATTTAGTATTAAAAAGCTCTATTCAAATTAGTATACTACAGGTAAACAAATAAATTAATCGATTGCTTAAAAAAATTAATTAATTCGTAAAAATATACGTTTGCCGGATTACAAATATTAGCTGTACAAATATATATATACTGTAAACTGTGAAAAATATATATCCCTATGACGGGATGAAAATAGAGAAGGTGAAATCTTACACGAATCGAAATATGGATCAAAAGGGTCCAAAACAATTGAATACAAGGTTGAAGATCACAAAAGTTGATCAATTCTTGAAATTAGGGAGGAAAAAAAAACATTTCCTACTAAATGGGATTGGGAAAAGACAAACCAAAGAAAACAAAAAAACCCTNATATCATTCCCATGTATTCCCATGTAATTGTAGAACTTATTTCTAAGGCAAGTACCCCCTAATTAATGTGCATGATTGAACCAAATTATAAAATATATACAGGCACACATAATTAACATTATTATAAAGAATATTACAAGGGTGAGATCTTGTAGATCACCGTGTATTAAGAACAAAAGAAGAGCTGGACCTTGAAAGTTGAAGCCTTTGGGAGCAAGAATATTCTTGGGTCACCAAAGTTCAAAGACTAAACTCCAAAGATTATATTATAAATAAACACAAAAAAGCACAAACATCATTAGATTATGATTAATTGTCATCAGGAAGGGTCAGCCCAAAACGAGACGACCACTCCCATTTCAAAAAATTCACTGCCTTTGTCAGTTGCTTATAATCTTGATTATTCATTTCTATATTCTAATTATCGAGTCGTTTTTAGCATTTAAAAACGTAAATGACAACTAGGTGACACCCATGCACGACCCCGTTTCAGCAGATTGTTGATTCAAAAAAATTTGAAGAGGGTTCAAGCATATTATATACACAAGTTCTTGTAAAAATTCGAGCAAATTAATATATCGGGTCGGATCGAAGTTGATTATATATATAATATAAATCTTATCATATTAGAATATAATTAGTTAACTATGATTATATTTGATTTTTTGAGCTAATTATTGCTGATCATTTCATTTTGAAGCTAAGATGATTTTAAAACTTGGAATAATTTGAGTTACATTAGATATTCACAAGATGTATGCATGTGGAACAGTGGCTGGTAGCCCAACTTTTTAAATTTTTTATATATTATTTTTTGACAATTTCGGATTAATTTGATATTAGTTCAAGTTACTCGTTTTAAATGATTTTAAAGTTTAAAATCTTAATTTCGATAGATTAATAATGTTGCTCTGTGATTGGCGACGTGGAAGAAGAAAAGTCGTAAGTTGAATTCCAATACATTTCCCTAAAGAAAAAGATTGCTTTAAAACGACTTTTTGAAAAGCATAAAAGAATCAACCAAAATTCAATCAACCCATCAATTTTCATCTACCGACTCATAAGATTTCTTTTATAAACTCAACTATTAAAATTACATGTATTCTCTTTGTAATTTTGATATAAATTTAAAAATATTTCATTATCTAACATTGATAAATATATATTATATATATATATACATTCATGTCTAATTTTTAAAGATTCCTTTTATTCACACTTAATTTCCTTTATTAAATGTCCCTTTAACATAATTGGTTTGAACAAATAGTAATTTCTTATATAATATAATTTAACTTTTTCAGGAAAAAATGAAGTTAATATCATATGAGATTAGGACGATTATTCCCTTTTAATGCTAATTTTGTTGTCGTTTCCTTTGGATTTACTTGTTTGTTTGACAGTGTGGCACGTGCATGGCTATGAATAATATCTCGATCCCAACCTGCAATTTAAATGCATATTCGAGACTTCAGCAGGGAAATTAATTAATTAAGAAGATGATTTACTACTTTTATGAATTTTATTTATTTAATTGAAAACTTGATTATTATTTTTTTAATTCAAAGAGAGGGTACTGAATTAGTTGGATTGATCCCCTCGATCCTTTGAATCTGAATATTTAATTTTTATAGGGGTTAAACTAAAATTCAGAAATTTTATTTGTGAAAAAGCTTGTGAAGAATTAATTAATTTGTATTTTAAAAATGTGGAAGAATTAAATTTTAAAGTTAAAACTTTATCGAAAAGCAAGCTAAAATAAGTTAGTGGTCGAACTACATCAAATTCAAGAATATGAATTCACAGTCAAAAAGGCAACCCAAAAAA